>NW_007249371.1:63674-88341 GCF_000164805.1 Carlito syrichta
TACTGAAGGTATTCCAGGCAATTGAGAAAGATGGAATTCTCCCCAAATCATTTTACGAAGCTAACATCACACAGACACCCAAGCCAGGTAAAGACCCAAGAAAGAAAGAGAACTACAGGCCAATATCTTTGATGAACATAGATGCTAAAATTCTCAACAAGATCCTAGCAAACCGGATTCAATAACACATCTCAAAAATCATCCATCATGACCAAGTAGGCTTCATTCCTAGGATGCAAGGCTGGTTCAACATTTGTAAACCATAAATGTAATTAAATACATCAACAGATGTAAAAACAAAAACCACATGATTATATCATTAGATGCAGAAAAAGTTTTTGATAAAATCCAGCAACCCTTCTTGATAAAAACCCTCGAACATCTAGGCATTCGGGGAACATACCTCAAAATACTAAAAGCCATCTATGAGAAACCCACAGCCAACATACTCCTAAATGGACAAAAATTGGAACCATTTGCCCTGAAAACTGGAACAAGACAAGGATGCCCACTCTCAACCTCCTGTTCAATATAGTATTGGAAGTCCTGGCTAGAACAATCAGAGAAGAGAAGGCAATCAGGGGTATCAAATAGGAAAAGAGTAAGTTAAATTATCTCTCTTTGCAGATGATATGATTGTGTACCTGTGAAAACCCAAGAGAATCTGTCAAAAACCTCCTTACACTGATAAAGGCCTTTGGCAAAGTCTCAGGGTATAAAATAAATGTGCAAAAGATCATCGCATTTCTTTACACCAATAATAAACAAACAGAAACCCAAATATAAAGCACAATTCTATTCACAATAGCCACACAAAAAAAATGAAATACCTTGGCATCTTCCTAACCAGAGACGTGAAAGACCTTTACAATGAAAACTACAAAACTCTGCTCAAAGAAATCCAAGGTTACACAAAAACGTGGAAAAATATCCCATGCTCATGTGTTGGAGGAATCAACATTGTGAAGATGTCCATCTTACCAAAGTTTATCTACAGATTCAATGCAATACCCATCAAATTACCAGCAACGTTCTTCTGAGACCTAGAAAAAACAACACAGGAATTTATATGGAAACACAAACGACCAAGAATAGCCAGAACAATCATTAGCAAAAAAACAAAAACAAAGCAGGCGGTATCACATAACCAGGCTCAAACTTTACTATAATGCTACAATCATCAAAACACCTTGGTACTGGTATAGGAACAGGCATATAGATCAATGGAATAGAATTGAGATGCCAGAAGCAAAACCTCAATTTCTCAACCAACTCATCTTCGAAACAGCCTCTACCACCTACCACTGGGAGGAGGAGAATCTATTCAGTAAATGGTGCTGGGAAAACTGGCTGACCACATGCAGAAGATTGTAACAGGACCCCTATCTATCCCCATACACAAAAATTACAGCCCACAGACTGGGAAAAAGTATTTGCCAACTCCAGGTCTGACAAAGGCTTAATATCTTCAATCTACAAGGAACTCAAACGTGCTGAAAAGAAAAAACCCAACAACCCCATTATAAAATGGGCAAAAGTTATGAACAGACACTTCACAAAGGAAGACATCCGAGCAGCCAACAGACACAGGAAGAAATGTTCAACTCACTAATCATCAGGGAGATGCAAATCAAAACCACACTGAGATACCCCCTAACTCCAGTCAGAATAGCAATTATCAATAACTCAAAAAATAACAGTTGCTGGAGAGGGTGTGGTGAAAAGGGAACACTTCTACACTTTTGGTGGGAGTTTAAACTAGTGCAACCTCTGTGGAAAGCAGTGTGGCGATTCCTAAAATCTCTAAATATCAACCTCCCATACGACCCCACAATCCCCCTACTGGGAATATACCCTGAAGAACTCAAATCACTCTATCCAAAAGATTTCTGCACACGAATGTTCATCGCAGCCTTGTTCACAATAGCAAGAACCTGGAACCAACCATGCTGTCCATCAAAAGAGGACTGGATTAAAAAAATGTGGTACATATACATGATGGAATACTATGCAACCATAAAAAAGAACAAAATCATGAATTTTCCAGCAATCTGGATGGAACCAGAGTCAATAATACTGAGTGATCTCTCACAGAAACAAAGATCTGAGCATCACATGTTCTCACTCATATAGTGAACTTGAACATCCACTGTAATACTATAAAAAAAAAGACTGACAGTGGTGGGAAACTATGGGGGTTGGGAGTGAGGTGGGATTAACAGTAGTCAATATCTGTCTGGGATCAGGGAGACATCCCTTATCAACAAGGGTGCCAGGAACGAAGCATTTTTATATACCTAACCCTAAACTGTATCCCACAATATCAAAATAAAAAATATTGAAAAAAATGCATCAATAAATTAAAAACAATTGAAATCATACAGAGTCTTTCTCAGACCACAGTGAAATTAAATGAGTAACAAAGAAAAGGAAGAGATTTAGAAAATGTTATAAAATGTGGAATTAAACAGCACACTCCTGAATAATCAGATGATATAAAGAAGTGACAAGTGAAGCTAGAAAAGTTTTTGAGTGGTAAGTTCTTGTCCAGTGAGAGGAGTCTTTTAAGGGCTTAGTGGTGGAATGGGAAGCAAATCTTATCCCAAGGAAGCAAATGCATCAGAAGAGAACAGAAAAGAGTATCCCTGGGGCTTATGCTGGGTGAATGCTCATGTTTCTGTCTTGTGCAAGGAGCTGTCTTCAGAAAAGTGGTGAAAGGAGAGGAAAAGGAACAGGACTTCAGGAGGAATCTGCATGCAACTCTGCTACCCCTGGGGACATGCTAGACAGGCAGCTCAGCTCCTCCTATGCTCCCTCTTGGCTCCCCCATGGGGCTGGTTCTGTAAAGGGCCTGAATCTTCTAAGCCACCAACATGAACTTGAGTATGGCTCTTCCTGCCTTTAATTGCATGCAGATGTATCTTTTTGTTGGTTTTTGTCAAGTCAAGCTGCATCCTTGGTTACAGTAGGAAACAACATACCTTTTCTACAGCTAACTGATACAAATCTAGTTGGAGAGGGGTAAGGATAATAGTACCTGATGTCCTTGGCATTGAACACAATTAAGAGCAGCTGTCTAGAACCATTCTTCAGACTTTTTATCAGTTTTCGCAACCTTAGCACTGTTGACATTTGGGACTAGATGCTTATTTGTTGTGGGAGAACTGTCCTCATACATTGGATATTTAGCACCATCCATAGTCTTTACCCACTATTTTCTTTTAGCACCTAAATTCCCCATTTCTGACAACTGTCTCCATGCATTTAAAAATGGTCTCTGAAAGGCAGGGTTTCCCTCAGCTGTGGACCACTAAAGGCTTTAGAGTCAGGTCAAGTGGGTTCCATTGTCTCAGCAGCCCTCACTAGCAGCATGGCTCTGAGTCCCAGTCTCCCCTTCTGTGGAATATTAATGATACTACTGACTTTCCTGTTGTCTGAGGATGAAATGAGTGGATACATATGAAGCACCTATTTCATGAGGGCATTCAGGTTGTCTTTGGTGACCTCTCACCTGACCCTGTGCCACTACCACCTCTTTCCCCTGACCCTACCTTGACTCACCTTTTCTAGGCAGTCTGGACATTGGTCTGGGAATCTCAGAATCAATAAATGACTGGGAAGTCATGGAATGAGTTGGAAGGGGTTACTTAGTGTTCATCTAATAACTCCTTCATTGTTCAGGTGGTGATATAGCGATATGAGGAGGAAGAAACGATCCCACATGTAGGACAGTTCAGGGCAGAGAAAGGTTTCTCAACAGCTTTTTGCCTTCTGAATTAGAATATCTCTGATGCACTCCTTTCCTCCTTTTTTATACCCATTATTCCATTGTATTGCCCCAACAGCCCTGAGCTGTAAGGGGGCAGAGCAGAGATGAACAGCTCCATTTTACAGAGGAGAAAACTATGACCCAGAGAACTCACACAATTCATTAGTGACAGAATTAGGAAAAAACTCAGCTCTGTTGGTCCTGACTCATGCTCTTTCTTCTGTATATGTACTTTGAAAGAAAGAAAGGTCAGTTTTAACTTGGGACAGGGCATGTCGTCGAGAGATGTTGAATCAGACAGACCTCATTACAAAACAACAGTTTTGCACCAGTTGCTTGTTAGAGTCACCAAGGTAGCTTTAAAAACGAAGATCAAGGCCTAGGTTATCCATATACTAAAAAGTTCCATTCTGAGAATCCAGTTGTGCAGCCAAGCTTGGGGCTGCTAGTGAAGACACTTCAACCTGCACATGCAGGTAGACCTCTAATATCACACAGCAAGGATATCCACCACAGAGCTAGTTTGGCAGGAAAGTCAGCTGGTAACTGCATGCCTGCCTGCTCCTGTAGGTCTCTCTTTCTCAGCAGATGTGATTGGCAATAACAATGCTTAGGCCCTGGAGCTGCCCTCTAACACAAATATTGTATATAAGACTAGGTGAGCATCCAGAAAAATAATTTTCTTTCCATTCCAAACAATCTTTGTAATGAAATTAATTGCCATGCAATCAAATTTTAAAATTTTAAAAACTTAGTTGGCTTCAATTCTTTCTTTATCTTATTCTCTCTTTCTCGCAGTGGTCTTGACTAGTGAAATAGCAAAAGTTAATTTTCCTATTCTTCACATGGGACGTTCAGTGGGGTTTGGTGTTCCAGGTTTTTGGTTTCTTTCCCTCAGTCCAAGCTTGCAGGTTTACATTTGGAAAATCTAGGAACACGGGGCTACATTCCCCAAGAAAACAATCAGCTGTTACCAAGGCTGAATGCATCCCCAGTAGACACCTTCTCTTTGCTTCTTCTAGTTCATTATATTTTCTGCTTGGTCTGTGTAACCATTTGTAGCTACTTATCCAGAAGAATGTGTCTGATTGGTCTCAGAGAAGGAAAACTTTTGTACTTCAAGGATAAAAGATGAGCATGGCAAACCCTGGGAGGGAGCTGGACTCCAAAGGATGAGTGACAAACTAACTATACATTCAAAACAAGAAGGATCAGGAACTTAAATGTCTGGACGCTGAGCCCTACATCCTTGTGAAAAAAAGAAGTGACTGAGGTTGGCCTGTCGGGTGACCAGTGAAGGTGGACACACACAGGAGACCCAGCAACAAACATCTCTATGGCAGAGGAGCAAATGATTGACTGGAAAGTAGAAGTCCATCTCAAACAATGCCAGGAAGGAGAAAGTGATCCTTTCAATAAAATGACTAAGACTAAGGGTTCTCACAGATTTCATTAGATACAGATAATTATCCAAAAATGATTTTTCTTGTGCCTAGGCATCAGAGAGAAATCCCTGTAGCTCATCATGTAAAACTATAAAACCATTCCCATGATTTTGCCAAGACTTTTAACATATGTTATCTTATTTGATCTCAAACATAGCTGGCATCCTTGCAGTCTGTGAGTGTCTGTCACCTTAATGGGGAAGGAGTTGGATGCTAAGAATAATTATGCAAGTACGTAAAATTCTCATTTTTATTCTCATTTTACAAGAGAGAATTTGGACACTCAGACAAAGTGACTTATCCCAAATCAAACACCTTGTAAATGCTGAGGTTTGGAACCAGATCCAATCCCTTTCCAAACTTCCTCGACTCTTACTTAAGGTTTCATTCAGTTCAATATTTACTGGAAGGCTGTGGGCTTGGATCCCAGTAAGCACACTAACTGGCTCTATGAATTTGGGTTCATCAAATCCCTACCATTAGAAAGGGCAGGCAAAGTGTTCATAGGTTCCCAAACTGTCCACAGTGGGGAATGTGATGAGTGGAAAGAAAGCAAGTTTTAGTGGGTTGTAATCTTAGTCCTGTCACTAAGCAACTTTGAGCAAGTTTTTCAAAATTTCACAACTTCCATTTCCTCAGCTGCAAAATAGGCTCTAATAATACCAATCTTATAGTAAGTTGTAAAGATTATAAACCATGATTCATAGTGTTAGAAACACAGTAGACACTCATTAAACAGCATTACAGAAAGTAGTTGTTTTGTAACTTGAAGCTAGAAGCAAGAATAGTTTTCTGATTTTATTTATTCCAGAAAGAGGTAGTATTCAGACAGTTATAGCCAAAGAAGAGAAATCTGCAGATGCATCCAGAGCCCTGGGTCTCTGTCAACCCACAAAAGGGGAGTCTAAGTGAACCTGGGGACTGTTAACATTGACACATGCTGAGGCACATCCTCTGTGGTGAGCAAGCCCGTTAGAATGATGAAATCCAAAAAAGCTTCATTCCACCCACACCGGTTCATTATGAACAAAACATGACGACTTCATTTGAATGAAGGTTAATGGTGAACAGATGGATTGGCAAGGCGAAGACCACAAAATGCTGTCTCCAAAAACGTAGTTATGTTCTGTAAACCCTGAATTCTGTTTTCACTTTATTTTCCAGTCCCTGTGAGTGTGAGCTGAGACTAAGGAAGATGGCTGAAAGGAAACAGAGCATGACCAGGGAATGTGTTTATGCTTCTGCAGCACTAACATATTTCCACTAACTGCTCCTAGTAAGATGAAAATGAGGTGTATAAAAAGAGAAAGAAGGCCAGAACACAGCCTTTGTAACTTATCTAAGAGGTATCTTTGTAGCGTGGGTTCTTAAAATTGCTTCTGCTACAAGGTGATGACCCAGTAAGAAAGAAGAAAATGAACATTTACTGAATTAGTGTCTAAACACTCACTGTGCTAGGTTTTACACACACACACACACACACACACACACACACACACACACACACACACACATGATTTTATAATGTCAACCTCCTTCTAATTAGGGTGAATCTAAGCAATAGAAGAGTTTTTGTTTGTTTTTCATTTTATTTATTTATTTTGGCTTTTTTTTTTTTTTGGCAGGCACCAAAATACCATTGAGCTTTGGAGTCAATCTCAGTGGTTTGGAGATAAGCAGAGTTTACACACTAGGGAATCAATAGAAATGGCAGAAGATAGTGTACTCCAAGACCCTTCACATCTTCATAAAATCAATTTTATGACTCAATTGCATGAAAATTCATAAGTAAATGCAATTTCATTTCTGGATAATTAGAGTAGGGGCAAAACAGATATAGCATAATAGGAACAGAATGTAGGAGGAGTACAAAAGTTTAAATGGAAGGCAATGGCAGAAATTGTGGGGAGGTATTTGATTTCCACAGGGTGTGAAATTGGGAGATTAAGTTAATTAAAACCAAGTTGACATACTTTATTTTATTAAGACTGACAAATATACCTAGAGTCAGAAATTATTGGTCCTATGTTATTAGGAAATTGAAGATAAAAAAAAGTAAGACAAAACAGGACAAGAGAATGAATTTTTGAATTCAATTATTTTAAATTAGAACATTTATAACTAATCAGGGCCACAAAAATACCTCCTCTGTTGGCTGAGAACATTGTCACATTGGAAGAGACATAACCACATGTGAATATTTTGCCTACATACTAGAAGATACTGATCCTGATTTAGTCTACCTCTAAGCTACTTTCTTTTTAACATATTTTTAAAAATCTATCTTTTAAAAAGTTGACAGTCATTGTAAAAATAAAGTTGTAAAAACTTAAAAACACAAAAATAGATTTTTAAAAAAAGTATCATACAAAATCTCACACACAAACATTACTGTTATCAAAGGTTGATGAGCACCTCTATCGGCATCTTCTTATTCAAACTAGATACTGATTGAATATCAATATCAATTAGATAACTAGATATAATTTTATAAAACTCATATACACTTTAAAGCTAGAGCAATTCGGAAAGATAAAGAAATAAAGAACATCCAAATTTGAAAGAAAGAAGTCAAATTGTACCTGCTTGCAAATGACATTATCTTATATATAGAAAAATGTAAAGATTTGACCTCAAAACACTTAGAACTGAAAACCTAATTCAGTAAAGTTGCAGGGTAAAAATTAATATACAAAATTTAAAAATAGCTATAAAATGGATATAATTTCTACATACAAACTGGCTGAAAAAGAAATTTTAAAAATTATTTACAATAATTACAAAAAACTTGATGGCTATTGTCAAGAAGACAAAAAAATAACAAATGTTGGTAAGGATGCAAAGAAAGGAAACTGATACACTATTGGTGGAAGTGCAAACTAGTATAGCCACCGGTACAGGCTGGCTTGTATGAAAGTTGTTTAAAAAACTACAAGTAGAACTTCTATACGAACTAGCCAACCCACAGGTAGGAATTCATTCAAAGTAAAGAAAATCATAAAATTGAAGAGGCGTCTGCATCCCCATATTTACTGCAGTGCAATTTACAGTAGCCATGATATGAAATCCACGTAGGTTCCCAAGAATGTATAAAGAAAATGTGGTATAGATACACAATGAAATACTATTCAGCCATTAAAAGGAATAAAATCTTATTCCTGGCAACATGGAAGGACCTGGAGGACATTTTGTTAAGTGACAGAAGCCAGAAACAGAAAGGTAACACTGCATGTTCTGACTGATAGGTGGAACCTAAAATAAAAGTTGATCTAGAAGTAAAAAAGTAGAACAGAAGATACTAGAGGCTAGGAAGGATAAGGGGAAGGGAAAGATGACAAGATATTTGTTAAAGGATACAAAATAACAGCTAGGTAGGAGGAATAAGTTCTAGTATTCTGTACCACTATAGACTAACTACTGTTAAAAATGATATATAGTTTCAAATAGCTAGAAGAAGAATATCTAATGTGTAATGCTGTATGCAATAGTCAATTTCAAGAATATTAAAACTTAAATAAGTAAAAAGAAAGCAGTATTAATCTAGAAAAATATATAGGAAGTTGTATTTAACACCTGAGGTGGGAGAGAAGGATTTCTTTTAGAAAACCACAAAGTTACAAAGCGTAAAAAAATTTAGTAAATTTTGTCTATATCATAATTGAAAACTGGTGGAACATCTGACTATGGCAAAAAGGCTAGCAAGTATTTTGCCTCCAAAATCAAGTTTAAAACTGAACGAAATAATATTGCCAAAAACAAGCATTTTGGACTTCTGGAGAGCGACCAAAGACAAAAAGCAAATTAAGAAATATTTATTCATGAAACTTTGCTGGAACTTCTGATAAAAACAGTGGGAATTTGAGGCTACTTGCCAGATGCTGCTTCCATTCCTTACACCCCCAGCTCAGCTAGAGTTTTACCAGCATAGGGCTGGTCATGAAAACCAGCAACTTTTTACCAGAAGCTGTTAACTCAATTTGGAGTAGAGAGTGAAAACTCATGGCTGATGGTGTTTTCAGTAAATGTAGAAAGCAATTAGGAAAACAAAACTAAGGGAAAGCTCATAACTCTTAAAGCTCTTGTTAATTTTAGTTGCAATGAATGGCAGAGCAACCTGAAATTAAAGATGATTATTTTGAAAATTAGAAAACATAGAGAGGTCAGATAAGCTCTGCACACATTCTTGAAAGACTAGGAAACTATGTGTGGATATAGGAGACTCTGGAGGGTCCAGGAGAGAGTAAAAGCTGGGGCAAAGTCCTAAGAACTGCTTGAACTATGAATGATTTGCCCTTCTCACACACAGAGCCATCCACAGAGGTTGGAAGTCTTTCACTATAAATATCTCTAGACATTTGATCACAGTGTCTTCTCAATCATTGATAACTCATTAAGTTATTCTGACAACCCACAGAAAACCATCCATGGTCACAAATTTTTGAATCAGATCTACAGATAAGTCTAAGCTAGTTAATAAGCAAACAAATGCACACTCTCAGAACTAAGATTTTCAGAACACAAAGTTGCTACCAAATATTATTTAAAAGCTCCCATTTTCAACAATAACATAAATTATAAGATGTAAAAAACCAGGCAAAATGTAAAAGAACAGGCAAGGAAAAAAAATACAAAATTGTCTGCAGCAAATAAGTCCAAGTAGTCTCTCATGGTACCTTGGGCAGGCAAACACTTCCAGATATAATATGTTGAAATTAAAAAAAAATTATGTTTAAAGAATTAATGGAAAATATAATGACAATTACTCCACAAATAACATATCTTAAATACAAATTATAAAAACAATCAGGTGGAAATTCTAATACCTGACATTAAAAGTCCACAATAATTCTATAATCAGGATAGATAGCTCCATAAAAATATAAATTATGGAAAAGAAGCAGATGGAAATTCTAATAACTGACATAAGAATTTCACTAAGTGGTTTCAAAAGAATATTTGAAGTGAACTTTACAATTGATAAATAGAAATTACTTGATGTAAAAAATAAGATTAAAATATAGAAGGAAAATGGACACAGCTTCTAAATGATAGGGTAACATCAGAATCTCTCTCTGGGCATCTCCAAGATCATCCTTAACACTTAAATGTTTCTCTCACTACACACGTTTAGTGATCATCTATCAGGCATGGGTAATGATTTCCAGATGACTTTTACTACAATTCCTTTATCCTTGTTTGGGTTTTTCAAGTGCTTTCTCATGAATCACAAACTGGAGTATTGAACTTTCTATAAAGTTCCATTCTGTGAGAATCTTTGTAAAAGGATATTTTCCTATATTTATTCCTTTTGCTCTTGGTTTTGCAAGATTTAGGCACACTAAAGCATGGTGTGGTTGCTATTGGGTGTTTGTGTTGGTCTTTCCTTTCCTGATGTCTTAAGAATAAACAGTAGAAAAAAAGTCTATCTTACCATAAGGACATCCACGAGTAGATCAGAAATGGCCATGGCTGGGAAAGGGCTCCATTAAAGGAAGGGGAAACTGCTTTTTCTCTTTCTTTCCTAATAAATATGCAGCTTTTCTGTTTTACTACAGGGCTTATCTTTCTAAGCTCTTATATCACTAGGAAAGAGTAAGACATTCAGATAATCAAAATATTTAAAAATATACATTTCATTACTCAGTATAAAGTGGATAATGTTTTGAGTATAGAACATACTAAATTATTATGCAAATGGCATTATAATGGAGTTTAAGGTTGTTTGCAAAAAGTACAGAAGAGTATTTTTTCTATCATGTGTAAAAAAGCACTAAACAAACTTTATAGTAAAGTTTGTTATGCTAAATTGGTATTTAACCCCCAAATGGAGGTTTCACTTGAATATAAATAGTAAACATTAAGTTTATTTATACTTTGCAAAACCCCACCATTTCACACCTATAAGAATGACAAAGATATTTGACAGTCCGACAATGCAAGTATTGGCAACTAAATACTGAAATGAGAACACTTATATCCATACCCAGGACTATGAACTGTTATAATCATTTGGAAAACCATATGGCAGTATCTAATAAATGTGAAAACTGACTTACGGCTCTCTATGACTTTTCAATTACTCTCCTGATTACATAACTTGAAAAATCACCTGTATACCTAATTAATAGAAACATAAAAGACTTGCACTGGTGTTTCTGAGAGCATGAAATTGGAAACAATTGTAATACACATCAACAAAAGAAAATATAATTAAATTTGGATGAACTCCTTCAAATACAATGCTTCCCAGAAATGAAAAAACACATGATTTAGATCTATAATTATCAATAAACATAAATTTCATAAACATAATCGTGAGTAATAAAAGCAGGTCTCAAAAATGTATGTACAGAATGATTTTATATACACAAGATGTTTAAAAATATGCAAAACAAAAATACACATTCTGGAGATAAACACAAATACATGGTAAAACTTGAAAAATAAAGAGAATGACAAATGCCATATTCAGAGCAGTGGTCACCTCTGGGAGAAGAGAAGGAATGAGAGCAAGGATAGGCACACAAAAGGACTCAACAACATTTGCAATGCTTTATTTATTAACCTAAATGAATAATATATAGATGTTTATTTTTGTTACTATTTACATATTTTGCACACCTGAAACACTTTATAAAGTTTATCCTATTTTTATAAAATTTATCTTACTCAAGTCAGTCATATTAGGCTAATGTGAAAGTGCTACTTAGAAATATTAATAAAGCTACAATTTATGTACAACACTGAAAGCACTGAGAATCCCAGTTTCAATGAACATCATAATATAATGAATTTCTAACATAGGGGGTACCAAACACATGGTTAACTTTTTACTTTATTGTAAAAAGTCACAGCAGCAGGACTTCATCTAATAAACAGAAATTCTCACCATTCTATTTCGATATATCACTTCCTAGAACTTCTGTGAGAGATTGTAGGAATATTGGTATTAAAAAAATTGCTATTAGAATATGGTACAGTTTTTATATTCCATAACAATATCATTTATGACTTTATTATTATTATTATTAATTTTATTTATTTTTTTTGAGTTGGAGTCTCACTCTGTCGCCCAGACTGAAGTGCAGTGGCCGCTCCCCGCCACCGCAGCCTCGACCTGCTGGGCTCTGGTGATCCTTCCGCCTCAGCCTTCCAAGTAGCTGGAACTACAGGCGCACGCTACCACGCCTAGCTGATTTTTTGATTTATTGTAGAGATGAGGTCTCGCCCGCCCAGGCGGGTCTTGAACCTGTGGGCTCAGGCAATCCACTCACTTCAGCCTCCCAAAGGCGCGGGATTACAGGCTGAGCCACCGAGCCCAGCTATGACTTTATTATTAATGGATGGCACTAATGGAGTCCTGAAGGAAAAAAAAAGTATTAAAAATTTGTAACTTATCTGGATTCAATAAAAGATTATCAAGGAGACCAAGAGCTGAAATGATACTATTAAGACTGTATGCTTATGTCCTAGTCCTACAAAAAAAAAAGTATGCTTCAAAATAATAGAGATCATGAGAAAATAAAACATACCACGAGAATACCACTTAGTTTACTAAATAGAATAGCACAACATTATTAATCTCTAAGTTGCAATATATGTCTTACATCATGTGGCTTTTCCCTGCCCCCATTAATGACATTTGAGGAATAAAAGAGCGGGTAACTCCAGATCATCATTTCAATGAGACAATAAGTGGATGGGTGGAAGCTGAGTTCTTTAGATGGAGTACACATTCTCTATGATGCTATCTACCAATTCTTACTGCTTATCAGGATACTCCAACTTCGCTTGAATGATAATTTCCTGTAACTACGTTTTAAAACACAGACAGCAGCGTATCATCCCAGACTTTTGATTCAATAGGCCAGAGATAGAGCTTGAATATTTGTGTTTCTAACAAGTTCCCAGATGCTGCTGCCAGTGGTCTTTTTAAGCAGTTGCCCACAGCAGTATGTTCTTTGTATCTCCCCTTCTTACACAATCCTTGACATGTAAGTTTATGGCTTCCAATCCATATCATGTAATTAATGAAACAGAATTTACAAATAATTTACCTTTCAAAATGTATTAGCATAGTAGACCCTATACTAATGCTATTTCTACTCATCAGTGTTTCAATATACTTTCCTGAGTGATAGAAAAAAAGCAGAGTTATTTTCTATAATTCTGAATAATGAACTTGAACATGCTCACATATTTAACACTACCCATTGTATGCCCTGAGTAAGGTAAAAAATTGAGAATGTTGAGCTTTTCAGTGCTAATACTCTATGTGCACTGAGGTATATTGGGGTATATTGGAGAATTTGTGAAAGTAACTCAAGTACTTTTACTCACTGGAAATTGGGGATGATACTATTCCCTCATATACACCACTGAAGAAATTAAAAGAACTTATGTGTGCCCATATTTGAACTCAGTATATATTAATTCCCAAAGACCATCTCTTCTCTCCCTCTCTGGTTAGAGTAGGGAAACTTGGGAAAATATTATAGAAGATATTGCCTTAGAGAAAAGGGAGGATTGGGGATTTCCCAATCTCCAAAATGTGGCTAGCAAGACTAAGAAAGCAAATTTCTTAGTTAAATTTAAATATGAATTGCTCCATGGGGTTAGTAGTTTTTATGTTGGGCACTGTAGGTATAGAGTTTAAGGTAAATTGGATAGGTTTAGATTCAAATCCTGGCTCTCCTAGCTCTAGAATCTTATGCAAATTATTTCCTGAGTGCAATTACCTCCCTTTCATATGGTTGTCATGGGGAGGAAATAGGTTATCAATGCAAAACATATGGCAGTCCTCAATAAATATCAACTGCTATTCTAGTGCTAATTGTTAGTTTGAATATTGATAAAGCTTCTTCCTGAAACTTTTCCATGGAAGAAGAATTGATGAATTCTGTGAAAATATTTCCTAACAAACTCTTTAGATTATAGGCATTAGTTGTTTGTTAAGATTTGGGAGACCCACCTCAGAACATTGTTATATGGATGTTTAACACAGAATTACGTTGTCTTTTAGAAACTGGGTCCTGTACTTTGTAATTATTTTGAAAAAAAAAATCTGTTTCTTGTAGATTTATGACAAGGGCTAAAACATGCAATAAAACTGACTTTTCATTGAATTAATTTGAGCACATGCTCATTCATTCATAACTGCTGAGCCAGGGCCCTACTAGGAAACGTACAGATTTATTACATAGTATGAGCCCATGTTCTCTGTCTTTTGATTCTGTGCACATAAAATTGTTTTTGGAATTAAAGTAGATGGAGCAAAAATTCTGAGAGCAGGAAGCCTCGTTAGGGCTTTGCCTCAGATCACTGGAATCATGTTGAGAGAGATAATTGTTAGTCTTTCTGTCTCGGTTTCCTTATCTATCTAAGGGAGAGCACAAAATACACCACAGTGCTGTCTGTTTTTAAGAAATATGAAGACCACTCAGTAAATCCTAAGAATGAGGTATATGGAGACAATGAAAATAAAGTATATAGTAGAAAAATAAGGTGCAATATATCTTACTCAACTCTCCCGTGTGACCACATAGATGAATTCTTCCCAAGAGAGCATAATAGTAGAGCATTTTAGTTGCAGATGTGAAATGAATGTACCTTCTAGCTGAATATTTTCTCTGGCTTTGTCCATATGAAGCACAGATGTTTTAAAAATCATCTTTATATTAGGGCCAAGATAACCCAACTAAGTTAGAAAATAATCACATTTCAAATTATGTTGTTTTCCATGCACTAGACTCCAGGATGAAAATTGGCTTCTGAAGATGGTTTCTAACATGTTTCCCCTGGGTCCTCAATCTAGTTGCCTCTGGGAACCTGAGTGCAGCACAGTTTATTCCCTGACATGGAGGAAGCAGGTATAGGTCCCACACTTTGTGAGTCTCTTCTGAGGGATCACGTCTCTTCTCACAGAGGGAATATTAGGAAACTTGACTGTGGACAGCTTCAGGGAAAGGCATTTTTAAATGAAACCCCAACAAGCAAGTTCTAGCCCCTCCTCTTGTAAGACACAAATCTGCCAAGGCTTGGGTCTTCCAAGTCCAGTTATGAAGAGCCTGAATTAGATCAGCCCCCACTCCAGCTCACTGATCCATATGGCAGTGTAGGAGCTGGGAGAAAACAAGTTGTCTATCCTTTTACCTAGCAGCATTTTTATTTCCTGAGAAAGTCCATTGATTTGCACATAAAACATAGCCACAGACTGAGCTCAGTTCTGGATTGCTTGGTACAGCTGAATTCTGTAGTGTTGCAGCCACTTCCCAAATACCTTCCTCCTGGGCCCTTGGTATCATGGTCTAAAGTCTCTTCTATCAGATAAGTCTGGTCTTTCTTGTACTTGATAAAGGAGTACAGATCAGGTGAAGTGATTGGCACTGGGAATATCTGCACTATGGAGGAGCAACTTTCTCCCTTAACCACAGAGATGCGATCTGGTATACATTATAATAAGAATATAATAATCCAAAAAGGGTATGTTAAGAATTACTCAGTTTTGGCTAAGCACAGTGGCTAATGCCTGCAATCCCAGCACACTGGCAAGCTGAGGCAAGACAATAGTTGGAGGCCAAGAGTTCAAGACCAGTCTGGACAACATAATGAGATCCCATCTCCATAAAAAGAAAAATGCTTAGTTTTAAATACTTTTATTTGGAGACTGAGAGTAGCCCAGTCTGAAGTATGGCACAGCAAACCTGAACACTAGTATACAACCTGACCTCCATTTTGAGTAAAAAGAGAGATCAAGCCAGCATGCCCATGGTGCAATTTTATTCGCATAGGTTTTCTGAGACTGCCTGTGTGAAGGTAAATATGTCATTGCTCAAACACATACACATAAAAACACTTGCCTTCTCTCCAAAATTAAGCAATAATCTAACACCATTTAGATCCATGGGAAATTAAATATATTATATATGTATTATATATGTATGCATATAATTTTCAAAGAAGTAAATGGTTTTCAGAAATGCAGCACTTGATATCCTCTGCCAAATAGGACCCTGACCTTCTCTGTTGAAACACCTGCATTCAGCTTAAAGATCATTCTAGTTTTATTATAAATCAAGAACTTTCTAAAACAAATGAGTAAACTCCCATGGGGGCATTTAGGAAGCAGGGAGCAACTTCAGCTTAAAAGCATTTTCAGTTTATACTCATTAAAGATTCAAAAACTCCTGTAGTCAATTGCTCATACTCATATATCCTCATGTACATGATCGAATTGATTAACAAAAATAGAATCAAACATTGACTCTAGGTCATCTAGCCATGGCCAGAAACAAGGTATTTTGTCTCCAAATCCAGTGTTTTTTTTTCCCCCTTACTTTGCAACATGCTTTACATATTGCATCTGATTACTGGTAGATTTCTTCACCAATGAAGATTCATGATGTCTTGAAAGCTGGAAGGTCCCCACATCACCTCCTCCAAGATCCCCCTCATTTTTAAGAGGGATCTAAAGTTGCAAAATTTCATGTGGTTTAGGCAAGTTTACAGAGAAAACGAACAACAGAAAAATGACCAGAATGCAGTCCCAGAATCCTAGAGTCCAGGTCTCTGACTTGTTTCTGGCATCTTTACTCATATTCATATGAACTTTTATTTTGTGGAAAAATATAAGAGGGTCAAAACTGCCAAAAGTATATTCCTTTAAGGAAACTTTTGTTTCTACAAAGTGATAAGATTACAACAAAAATTTGACATTCAGAGGTCTTAAAGATCCAATGAGATTATTAAAGAGTTTTGTGTTCTTTCTAGTACATTTAAAAAAAATCTTACAAGCAGGATAATAAACTTCACTGACCAGCTTAGGATTCCAAGACCCGAAAGATTTGTTAATAAGAGGAATGTGAAAGAAGAATGGCTTCGGTGGTAAAGCTCAAAGTTCTTTCTGAATTTGAAGACACAACACATTATGATACATGTTAAAATAATACCGCTTTCCTTCTTTTGTTTAATGGGTGTGTTCTTCCTTCCTTCTTTGTATGCAAAGTTAGACATTCCCCTAGGCTGAGGAGAGAAAACCAGGACCAGAGCAGACTTTCTTTGTTATGGCTGGCCTTGTGGCGGTTCTGTCCTTTAAAAGTACCTGGCAAACTATAAAAAAGATACCTGTGCCTGGGCCCCGCCTTGCAGGCAAAATCTGGCATGGATATCTTCAAAACCTCACCCCAGTGAAGTTCACATGCAGCCAGTATGGACAGCCACCAACCAGAGATACACATTTGCTCTCTTAACTGGCGAAAATCAGACTTAAGTGCAGGGAGCCCTTCTCCCTGTCCCAGAGTGTTCCAGCACACTCTGCTCTATACTGCAAAATTAGACTTAGGCACATGCAGTAAGTCACTGGAAACCTCTTTTGACTGCCCTCCTTTGCTGTGAATCCTGTTGTGGTCTGGGGCCTGTGATGCATGCCAAGGACAGAGATGTGAACCCTCAGAGATTCCTGCAAGTTGCTTGATTGAGCAAATGGTGTAGCTCTTGGGACAGAGATTGATAATTGTGATGATTTTTGAATCTATTCTTTCAAATCCAGAGTTTGCTGAATCAGCAGTCTGCTATGTTCTAGAATCAAGGCTGTGCGGTGTTTTCCTTTCTGGTCCCACCACCAGAAGGTGCTCAGATGTAAGCTGGATCTGGGTCCAGTGGCTAACTCTGCTACCTTAGTAAATTACAAAAATGCTAGAATCTGTATTTAGGCCTCTCCTATGGCTGAAGTGTCAGTACAGTGCTGGTAAACAGAAAAACACTCAATAAATGCCATCTAATTTTAATCAGGGCCTGTTGCATTTAAATAATCTTATCCTTTTCACTGCTCACAAGAATCCAGAACAGATTGGCTCATCTTCTTTCTCTACAATTTGACCTTCTCTGCTTAAGGCATGTAGGGTTCATTGGGGTCCTCTTTAGGCAGTATCAAGCCATTTTGTATGAGCACATCTCTCTGGTCTCTGAGCATATGGATCTGGAGATACTCACTGTTTGAAGTACAGAGACTTGGACCACTAAATGGTGGAATTGCAGCAGAATATATTTTCTTCTTTTTAATCAGAAACATAAGCACATTTTCTATTCTGGAAGGAGCCTTAATGGTGATACAGTTGACCTTTGAACAACATGGGTTTGAACCATGAGGATCCTCTTATACACAGATTTTCTTCTGCCTCTGCCACCCTTGAGACAGCAAGGCTCTTCCTTAGCCTACTCAATGTGAAGATGATCCACTTCTTCATAAACAGTAAATATATTTTATCTTGCTTATGATTTTCTCAATAGCATTTTCTTTTCTCTAGTTTACTTCATTGTAAGAATGCAATATACGAGGGGGCATGCTCCCCCAAAAAACAAGAATTTTTTTTTTGGAGGGGCCTTGTAGTATAGGCTTCTGCTCTAGGAATCCATTGGCATTAGTGTGCCAACTAGTGTTGTAGTGAGAAGCTGTGTTTGACTTCCATGAATATTTTCTTGGAGATTCTGTTAGCATGTTTGCTCATTCCATTATGGATGATTTACAAGTGCACTGTGCACGTGCCCTCATTGCAATGAGTGCTCAGCAGTTTTTGACCCAAAATGGCATGACTCCCATGTCCCACTTTCCCTATTCACCTGCTCTCACCCTGAGCGACATTGTTTGCTTGTTTGTCTGTTTCCCCAGATGAAAAATGTTCTCAAAGAGAAGCATTTTGCTGATGTGGAATTGTGAAACAAAATGGCAGAAACACTAAAAGGCATCAAAATTGATGAACTCAAAAACTTTTGAGCAGTGGAAAAGCAACTTGATAGGTATATGTGTCAAATGGAGAATACTTTGAAGGTGACTGAAGTTTAAACATGCAAGAATAAATTCACAGTTTTTAATAAATAAATACCATTTTTGGGGTCTCTCATATAATATGTATATCATGCAAAGTCTGTGTTAATCATTTGTTTATGTTATCATTAAGGCTTCTGGTCAACAGTAGGTTATTAAAAGTTAACTTTTGGGAGAGTCAAAATTAATTATAGATTTTTTTTTTTTACTGCATGGGGGGTTGACACCCTTAACCCATGTGTTCTTCAAGGGTCTGCTGTATTTCAACACCCTCTCAAATAGAATTCCCTCTGACAAATGACTGATAGCCTCTCCTTGAATATTTAAGAAAGCCAGAGACTCTTCACTTCACAAAATAAACTCATTCCATTTTGGGGTATTTCTAATTTTTTTTTAAAAAAGTCTTTGAATTGAGCAAAATCTGCCTCCCCATAAGCTTATTAATCTTAGTTCTTTTCTCTTACTTTCAAAAATGATGCTGGTATTGGAACAGCAGATAAGTTATGTTTCACTTTCTGTTGATCTGACAGTGGCCATCTGGAGCATGGTCATGAAGGAAGGAGACCACCTCAGGGCTTGCTGGGAGTAGGACTCTGGCCACAGGGGCATGGTGGGGACAGAACAAAAAACAGTGACTTATTGACTGTCTACATAGCCTAACCCTTAGTTGTCTATTCTCCTGTTTTCAGGTTATTAGACTCTCAAAATTAAACATCTCCTTCATGTCCCCTTTCTGTGCATTCTTCAGGTTTTTGGGATTTTTAGTGTTTTAAACAATATTGATCTCAACCTAGGTCTAACTCGTGCAGATAAAAAGCAGCTTCCTTTTCTTAAAACAGTCCTCATTCATAATGTTCAACCCCCATCTCTGCTTTGAGGGCGTTCCTCCATCCTATGGAATTTCATTATCTTACATTCAGTTTCTCTATTTGTACCTCAGATTCCATTTTGAGTTTGGTTCTGTCATCCATAGCATTCTCCCTCTCTCCCCATTTTGACACATCTGTGAATGTGATCAGCCTGGTGTCAAAGTCTTTGTCCAAGACACCGAGAAATTGCTGGGTTTGTCTTCCAGGCATTCCATCAACACTCTCTCCCTACACCATGCATTTTACACCACTTTTATGCTGTTCACTTGCTCCAATTTAAGATTTCAGTTAATGACTGTAAATTATAAGCCTCCTGTGATGTTTTCAAGATAATAAAGGGACCAGGAGGTCCCAACGCTTATTTTGGCAAGCAGCACACGAGCTGAAAGGCAGCATGACTAGTAAAGGCATTGAGTCAGATGGATCACTCAACTGGTTAGGAGTAGTTAGGAGCACTTATGTTCAGAGATCCAAGTTCCAACGGGTTGCTGAAATTTGTCTGTGGGCAGTGAATGAACATTCCACATTTGGGAGTTGAATCTTGGCTGTCTCATTGGTTTTCGACAGCTTCTCTAATTCTGATCAGCTGGATGCTTCTCACTGAGCTGGTCCTCCCAAGTCTTCATTGGCCAACTTCCAATTCACAAGTTTTGTGTATGTGTGTGTATGGGGCTGAGTTGGCAAGGGTGTCTTAAAGCACCTCTTAACTTTACCAGCTGGGAGAGCTTCTACTCTTCTTTGGCATAATGATATTGTTGTGATGGGTCCATTCACCTCTTACCTGTGATTGCAAGATAATTGAGCATGGCTTTGTGCTCATCAATCAGCCTATCAGCCAAGTATTTCAGGATTCCCACCCTTTGCTGGGGAGCTTCCTCCATGGGCTACTTTGCTAGTGACTGCTAGTCATCCCTTTATGAACCTGAAGCAATCAACCTATATGCTTACACTATATTTTAATATAGTCTACACTATATGTTAATTATAGTTTCAGCTACAAGAAGGAAGAACCCTCTACATTAATAACTGGGGAAGATTATTTTATATTATTTCTAACTCAAAAAAGCACTAGCTTTTGGAAAATTTCATCACAGAAGTTTAAATTTGTAACCAGTTTTATTGAAGATAAGAGTCTGGTGTAAGTGAATAAATATGCTCTGAATATTAGGAAGCCTTGGGTCTAATTTCAGCACTGCAATTTAGCAACAATCTGGAGCTCAGCCCCAAGCTTAGAATTATAGACAGAAGGGATCCAAGACATGCAAAGCAGGTGGCTTACAACAATTAGAGACCAAAGTGAGTAGCATGCCACAAAGAAGGAGGCAAGCCAAGATCAGGGAAATGAGGCACTGGTAATGCACCAGGAAAATCATTCCATCTTAGACAGGTCATACCCATGGGAAAGTGGGAGAAAAAAGTGAGTGTTACATGCTGGCCAAGCAAAGATGGAGAGCTATATGAGTTGTCTCTAGTTAAGTCTGTGACAACCTTATGACTGTGGAAGCTGTGATGCTCCTCTTGTCCATGACATCCCCTCCTTATGTTACAGCTCTTTGCTGTAACAAAGTTGGACTTCTCACTCATTATGTGGCTCTGGGAAAGCCACTTAACCTCTTCAAGCCAGTCAACTCACTTGGAAAATTAAGAGGGTGAACCAGAAATTGTATTCCCCTCGCAGCACTAAAATGACTCTAATTGTATGAAAGGACCATTCAAGCATATTAGCATGCCAAAAACATATATGCAAGTAAAACCTAATTAAAATATAATACTATTACAATGGTTTATTCTGGATGCAAAATCTAGTTGCTTTTTGGGTCACTTAGTCTCAACAGAGCATTAAAGTAATCCAGGCAATTCACATGATGAAGTAGAGCTAAAACTCTAGACCATGAGGCCATTCAGTTGGACTCACAATAAAATCATTGCTTATGTTGTGGATACTTTCCAGGGCCAGAATGAAGAAAGCACATACTGATGCCGATGGCAGGGTAGGTATATTTAAGGGCCATGGAGGATTTTTCCCAGAAATCAGAATAGTCCATCTTGGAACACTCCTCTAAAAGAAATATTGACCAAAGTGTACATTCAGAATCCCTCTGCTGACAATGTGCAATAGTCCTAAGATCTGGACAGGAGTATAGACCCCCTGTTCCATGGCTACTTGTTCTCTTTGTTTAACCCCTCTTCTTTTTAACAAAAGGCTGCGATTCTCTCTGTTGGAAAGGCAGACAATGTCTGGCCTGATGCAATGGGTTTGATGTGACAGGCTCATGCATGTTGGATTCAAAACGTACCGGAATTCAAATAACTCTTAGAAAACAGCATACTGAGCGTTTTTTGATTCAGAAAAGAGAATAAAAAAATCCAGGAGTGATAACAAAGTCAGTGGGTCATACTCATAAGGATAATACCCTCCGAGCCTATAACAAGTTTCTAAGGACATTGGAGTGATGTTGCTTGGACATGGAGTTGAATCAGAACAGTAGCTCTAAATTTAGCCAGGTTAGAAATAGTATTTTTCCAGCCTGGCTTGGTGGCTCAGCCTGTAATCCTACGTCTTTGGGAGGCTGAGGTGAGTGGATTGCCTGAGCCCGCGGGTTCGAGACCCGCCTGGGCAGCGAGACCTCTTCTCTACAATAAATCAAAAATTAGCCAGGCATAGTAGCACATGCCTGTAATTCCGGCTACTTGGAAGGCTGAGGCGGAAGGATTGCCGGAGCACAGCAGGTCGAGGCTGTGGTGGCCGGGAGCAGCCACTGCACTCCAGTCTGGGTGACAGAGTGAGACTCCAACTCAAAAAAAAAAAAAGAAATAGTATTTTTCCAAAAGCTTCTATATGTACTTAGCATTAGTTATCTGTCTAAACTCTTCTTTATAATTTAATATAATTTTTCTGATAAAAATACATGTTTAATATACAAAATTTGAAAAAAATGCAAAAAGCATTAGAAGAAAATATGATCAGCTATTATTTTACCATTCTAAGAAAAAAAAAAAATCCAGGATGCAGTATCATGGATATTCTTTGAAGATTTTTGGAAGTAATGTACTATAGCATTTACTTATCTATAATTTGGCATGCTATGTTTCCCAATATATTCTTTTTCTTTTGTGTCATTCACATTTTAAAATGCTCTCATGTAGAACTTAACACTTGCCTCTCTATACTTATCTCGAGTTCCTTCTTCCTCTTTTTTTATTTATTTCCTTTTCTAAGATGAATCTTTACTATAAAATTTTTCATTGAGAATTTCTGATGCACAGGGGACCTCAGGAATTTTGCATGTTTGTTTTGTATGTAGCCACGAGGCTGAATTTTATTATTAATGCAAATACATCAGTTAATTATTGGTTTTCATTATATGTGAATGATGCATTCATCCCTTTCTCTCTAGTGATTACAACCTTTATGCTTCTTGTCATATGTAATGACTAGAATTTTTCAGTCATCATTATCTTGTCTTAAATTAAACTATCTCTAGAATTGTACTGTTGTACTGAACAATTGATTTAAATATTGCTTTCAAGTAAGTACTTGCTACCAATTTAAAGGATGTAGCAATTTATTTATAGTTTCTCTGAATTCTTAACAAATAGTATAAATCAGTAATGCATATTAAATCATATAAAATGCTGTCTTTGCATCTATTGAAAAATTACTTGATGTTTTTTCCCTTTATTTTTCTGTTAGTATGTATTATATGCATTTTCCTCTGTATATTAAGCCATTCTTAAAACGTTGCATTGAATGCTTCTATTAGTCAGAGTAGGCTACCTTCTGTAACAAAAACTCAAAATTCTCAGTGGTTAAAGACAACTAAGGCTTATTCTCTGCTCTTCTGTCAGTCTCATGCTGGTTGGTGAAGGTGAGGATTTTCTTTCTGAAAATCTAGACAGAGTTCATGCTTCAGGCAAAGAACACAAAAGAGTTTCTAATAGGATTTCTGTCCATTCCCTTGACTCTAGACTCTTCCTTATATTGCCTTCATCTCAAGCTATTTTCATTGAATCAAAATGGTTGCCAGAGGCACCCAGAGTTATAGATTTCCACAGTCACATACAAGCATATCTCTTCCCACAATTATTGAATAATAGTCCTGATCCTTCCATTCAGATAACATTGAGTCACATATTCAGCTCAGAAATAATCATGATGGACTGAAGGATGAAACTGGAGGGGGGCGGCTAGCACCCCATAGTCATCCAAACCTGCCTACTGATGCAACAAAGACAACTACATTGTCGATCTCAGAACTCTCTCATCTTTAGTCAAATTTTCATACTGATCCTCTTCTGATTTCTTGATAAATTTCTTAAGTTAATTTTTTTCTTAGATTAATTATCTGTTATTATGGAAATGAGGCAAGTAAATTTACTTCTCATTTCCATGTAGATTTTTGAAATTTATTTTAAATTATTCTTTCTTCAGGATTACTAAATCTAGTTTAAAAAGTTTCAATGTCCTTTCAAATATTGTTGAGAATATGACTCATAAATGTATTTCTTTTTCCCAAAGAGAGGCAGTATTTCTAACTCTTCAGTGAGGAATACACTTTTTGATCTGAGGCATCTTTCACGGGTTCAGCAATTTTACTCTTTGTAACAGAGTCTCAAATTTTCCTATAAAACCCTATATAAATTTGAAAGAAAAATTTATTTCTTTATTTTTAATAACTAATCAAGTCCAATTTCTCTCATAACTTCCTGTGTTGGTGAATATTGAAGATTTTTGAAAGTTACAAAATAGTCATGAAATGCA
>NW_007249371.1:88361-101051 GCF_000164805.1 Carlito syrichta
TTAATTATCTGTTATTATGGAAATGAGGCAAGTAAATTTACTTCTCATTTCCATGTAGATTTTTGAAATTTATTTTAAATTATTCTTCCTTCAGGATTACTAAATCTAGTTTAAAAAGTTTCAATGTCCTTTCAAATATTGTTGAGAATATGACTCATAAATGTATTTCTTTTTCCCAAAGAGAGGCAGTATTTCTAACTCTTCAGTGAGGAATACACTTTTTTTTTTTTTTTTTTTTGAGTTGGAGTCTCACTCTGTCACCCAGACTGGAGTGCAGTGGCCGCTCCCGGCCACCGCAGCCTCGACCTGCTGGGCTCAGGCGATCCTTCCGCCTCAGCCTTTCGAGTAGCCGGAATTACAGGCATGCGCTACCACGCCCGGCTGATTTTTTGATTTATTGTAGAGATGAGGTCTCGCTGCCCAGTCGGGTCTCGAACCCGCGGGCTCAGGCAATCCACTCACCTCAGCCTCCCAAAGGCGCGGGATTACAGGCTGAGCCACCGAGCCCGGCTGGAATACACTTTTTGATCTGAGGCATCTTTCACGGGTTCAGCAATTTTACTCTTTGTAACAGAGTCTCAAATTTTCCTATAAAACCCTATATAAATTTGAAAGAAAAATTTATTTCTTTATTTTTAATAACTAATCAAGTCCAATTTCTCTCATAACTTCCTGTGTTGGTGAATATTGAAGATTTTTGAAAGTTACAAAATAGTCATGAAATGCATGAATGGCTCATACCCTCTGAAGTACTCATTGAAAAGAAGGCTTTGCTCTCTGGTTTTAAGCTTAGGTATATCATTTGTTTGAGAAAGAATCCTTATAGGGTAGGTTTTCTGCCTCCTTCCTTCTAGCCAACTCATAGACCTCTGAGAAGGAAGCAGGAGATATTAGGAGTCTTTTTCTGATGTCTTCTTTAAGGAAAGAAAACATTTACTCTATGCCTTTTTCAATCCGCACCCATCAATTCTGTTTCTGGCAAAAATTTCTATGCATGGATGGCACTCCATTTTATTGTTGATGATGGAGCTTCTCTATTTTTTATTCTGCTAATCCTTCCTATGGAAATCTGGATGAGGTATATTTCAGCATTAGGGTTTACATTGCTATCTTATCCACAAGTCTGTATGTGTATAATAAACTGTAAAGCCTTAAATCAATGAAATTAATTTTACTTTGTCTATCAAATTGTATTATGCCTTGTTTAAAATGATGATATTTGCCCACACTGTCAGAAAGTGTGTTTTTCCAATACTGCATTTGTTGAGCATTTCCATGTCTGGCTTTTTTTTCTTCTTTCTTTTTTTTTCCTTGTCTGCTTTGCTTATGATCAGTGGTATCATGTATTTACTGAGTGACAGATAGCACAGGCAAAGATTATGGAGCAGAATGTACTACCTCGGTGCTTAGTAGGTAGATCTCACACCTTTGTAACACTGGATCCCTCAGATTGTGTTTGAGACTGCTGTGTCTTGGAGAAGTATAGCAAAATTTTCAGGTATGTAATATTTAGAGTATGTATATGTATCCTTGATCCAAAGCTAACTGTCTTAGTCAGCTCAGGATGCTACAACAGAATACTGGGCAGCTTAAGTAACAGAAATTTATTTTTTACAGTTCTGGAGGGTGGGAAGTCCAAGATCAAGATATTAGTAGATTGGGTGAGGGCAAACTTACCACTGTGTCTTCCATGATAGTAGGAGTGAGAGAGCTCTCTGGGTTCCCTTTTATAAGGGCACTAATTCCATTCATGAGAGTTTCACCTAATCACCTCCCAGCAGTCCATCTCGAAATATAGTCATGTTGGGGGTTAAGTTTCAGTTTTGACAGGACACAAACATTTAGTTCATAACACTAGCTTTCACTCTTCCTAGCTGTTTGACTTCTGTTAAGTTGTTTACCTTCTCTAAACTTCAGCTTCCCTATCTGCAAATGATAAGAATATCTTCATACTAGTTCTAATAAAACTAAAAGGACTTGGCACACAGCTGGCAGTCCAGTAACGGTAATTATTATTATTCCTATATTTTTTGTGGTGGTAATAGCACTAATACAAGTAGTGAAACTACACAAACCCCTCTTGTCCTGTCATAATCAAATTTACTGCAAAGAAAGCTGAATATAATTGCATTCCACTGCAAACGTTTTAGGGATAAGCAACAACTTCCTGAACACAGGCCTTTTTGAGAATTAGGAAGATGGAGCTTCCCAAAGAAAGTCTTCTTCCTGTACTCCCTTGGTGAGAAGCCATTAGCCAGGGATTGGAGTGATTGTTAGGGGACAGTTGACCCTCAACATGCACTGAAATAACAGGACCCGTTTATGGCTGATAGTTGGCTCTTGCCCAAGCGGCCCATGAAGTATATAGACCAAGCATTCATTTTACAGTTCTTTTAAAAAGAGGTTTCCAAATATTGCTGGGTATCTTAAAGTCTAAGTTGTTACATGTGGAAGAGACCACCCATCGTGTGCTCGGGATTGTTTTTTTTAGAAGCAGGAGTGCATTCCCAGAGCTGTATTTGGTATGTCTTGCCAGCCTAGTGTTTCCAGGCTGTTAATATAAAGTATTTATTTCTTGGATACTGGACTCCACATTCATTTGCTTAAGTTGGAAATTTTTCATTTTTCTGAAAATAGAAAACTTTAAGTAAAAAATCAGATATGAGACTGGTGTTTTTCAAACCAGTCTCTGAGAAAGAGCACAAAGTTTGAGCATGGTGGTTATTGCTGATAACAACAGTAGTGCGCCAACCTGTAGAACATGGTAATGCAGTCAATTCTAGCAAGAATAAGGACTTAGTCAGGGCCAACTATTAAGGACAGTATAAGGCTATGGTGATTAATGCAGTCTGCCTATGCTCAGTGGGCTCACAACCTAGTTCCCTAGGAGAAAATCATATTAACCACTAATCATTACAGATATCAATCCTATACAGTTGTCTAAACAAAATGCTATTGAACATGGAGAAGACAACTTGCCCTAGATTAAAATGTTTGGGGGTATTTCCTAGAAAGGATGAGTGCATGCATCTCTGAAATTTGATGGGTCAGTTGAACATCACCAGGAAAAGATTAGCAAAACTTCATGAAAAGATTATATCTTTTTCTTTTTTTTTCTTTTTTTTTTTTGAGTTGGAGTCTCACTCTGTTACCCATCACAGCCATGGCACACTCACAGCCATGGCAGCCTCGACCTGCTAGGCTCAGGCTTCCGCCTCAGCCTTCCAAGTAGCTGGAACTACAGGCATGAACCACCATGCCCGGCCAATTTTTTTTGGTTTATTGTAGAGTTGAGGTCTTGCCAAGTTGCTCAGACTGGTCTCGAACCCATGGGCTCAGACAAACCTCTCACCTCAGCCTGCCAAACTGCTGAGATTATAGGCATGAGCCACTGTGCCTGGCCTAAGATTATATCTTTTAAAGAAAATTAGTATATGTTATAATGGCAAAGCTAATGTGATGTTAACAAAATAATGTCATTGTCCACTATAATTGTTCTAACCATGTATTTAATCATAATAGACATATGAAAGAAGTAATTTAATTCTCCCATACGTATTTATTCAAAAGGGCAGAGCATGTAGTTTCCTAGGAATGAATATTAAAATCTCTCCAAAGTGCCTCCCAGAGGATTGGAATAGATACTGACTGAAGGAGCAGGTGCTCCATACCACCTCTCATGGGGCACAAGAAAGGAGCAGGTGCTCCATACCACCTCTCATGGGGCACAAGAAAGGACATTGCTAGCCAAGGAGGAAGGCCACACCTTTTCCTAAAGCTGATCCCTAGCCAAACTAGACATAAACCAGGCAGCCTGATTTGATTAATGCATAAAATACAAAGGACTTGGCCACAGTGTCTTCAGGTCAGCAAGTGAGGCAGAACAGGTGCATCCAGAGCAAGGGAGGGAGATTTGGGGTCAAGACCAGCTATTCCTCCCTCACTCATACTGACTGTGTAAAGACCGTGAATTTTTCTACCCAACCTTTCCTTAACTTCCACTTTAACAATCATGAATATATTACTTTGAAGTAAAGTGACTGACCCATTGAGATGGACATTCCATCCCAGTTGTCCATTTAAAGGACATTCCATCCTTTAAATCTTCATATGTGTGACCCCTGGGATGTAAGAACTGGAGACATTTCTGAAAACAATGTCTGCAGTGTCTCGAGGGATAGCACTTTATTTGCACTATCATGCAATGCTTCATTTGAAAGCACCCATTGTGCTAACAGAAGTTGACATGAGAAGAAGAAGGTCTTTCCTTCTTTATGGCCCACATCAGCAAGCAAGGGCATTAACTCTAAGTTGTTCAACACTGTTTTGTTTTAATTTTTATTGTAAATTGATAATTTGTAATTCTATATACAGAGGGTGCCAAAAAATGTATAGACATTTTAAGAGATGTCATCTATGTATTACTTTTCAAAGTTGAATTAAATTATGGTAGCTTTTTGTTTCCTGTGCCTGCAGAAATGCTGCATCATCAGGGAGAGAACCATGTGTTTTCACTTCAGTCACTGTCACCCTGTCACTTGCAGGACCTGGGAGTCCATAGGGAGAATCGACACCCAGAAGCCAGGAGATGATGTGACTTGTCCAGATAATATCACCTGAAAGAAATACAGGAAAAGGAGAAGGAAGAGACAAAAATAACTGGTTCCCAGATTTTTGGACAAGAAGGTGATGTTAGAGAACCACAGGAATCTGGTGTTTCTGGGTGAGGACAATCTGAAGAAACACTTTATCTTCCATACCATGTCCTTTTGTAGAATGTTTTCTGCCTTGCTGTCTCTAAACTGTACTTGATCACCTATCTGGAGCAAAGTAAGGAGCCCTGGAGACACAGCACATTATCCAGACCCCCAGAAAAGAATCCCCACTGCCCTGCGATAGGAGCGCAGTGTGCAAGATCGTCTGCTGATGTTCATGGGGAAAAAGCCTGCTGAATCCAGCTGATTCTCATTGCCTGACACCTGGCCTACACCATCACCTTTTATAGCAGATCAGCTAGGGCCCTGGATCTGAGCAGTGGAGAGAGAGGATCAGGGACAGCCAGGGAGGAGCCCCATGCCCAGTGAGGAGATGCCAACTGCAGTCATTTTCTCTGTCCCAAGACCAGGCAGAGACCTGCATTGCCCCACTCAGCTCTGCCTAGCCTCCAACTTGGGACCTAAGGTAAACTCATCAAAGTGGGAGAGACAGAGGCCCCTCCCCCATGCTGAATCTAACACAGACAGGTCAGATCTGAGTGGCAGACTCTACAGGCAGCAAGCCAGATGAGTTCAGATCTGATCCACCCTCCTTCCAAAGTAGGCCTGGGGCATCTGACCAAAGCTGAAAGTAACCCTATCGGCCTGCACTGAGAGCAGAAGGGAGGAGCTAGAGACCAAAGCTGAAAGGACAGGATATTGGGCTTACAGGAATGACCTCTGAGCAAGTTTGGTTCCTTGTTTTTATTTTTTTATTTTTATTGATTGTTTTGCTCATTTTTGTTGGTTTTTTGTTTTAGTTTTTTTCTCTTTCTTTCTGTTTTTGATAATGTTTTGTGTTTGCTTTGTTCCTGTTATTTTACTGACTTTTTTCTATTCTTTAGAGTTCCTGTTTGGCTATAGGAAGAGTACATTAATAGGCAAGATTTGGTGAACTGTGTGTTTGTATGATTATCTGTATGTTTTAGTGTTTTTAAAATCTTCTCTGTCTTTGTGTATCTTTTCATTTGTTAGTGGGTACATTTGTCTGTTTTCCCTCTTACTCTTTTCTCTCTCCACCTTCCTCTTGCCCAACCTCCTTCTTTTTTCCATTCTTTTCCTTTTTCTTACCTCATTTTGCTTCCAGGGGACACACCTACACCCTCACTGCATGGACAGATTCTAAGGCAGTGGGAAGTGGGTTCCAGGGTGCCCATACACCTGTCAATGAATACTGAGATCTGCAGATAGATTCTGAATCACAGCTTCCCCCTCAATTAAATCACAAACTGCAAAAAGTACAGCCCCCAAACCACAGCCCAGCTTCAGAAGTGAACAAAGCCAGAGGATCCAAATAAGGAAGAGTAGGAGACTGAGCAAACAGAAGTAAAAGAAACCCCACCATCCCTGAACAACAGAATTAAAGAAGAGGGGAAAAAGGTGGGAGGGAAGAAAATCTACACAAATGAAGAAAAACCAAAAGAAGAATATGGGTCTGACACAGACCCCTGGGAGGTCAGAAACTGAGAAAACAGACTTCAGAATGCAAACAATGAAAAGCCCAGAGAATTACTGGTCTCAAACTACAAACCCAGATATCAAGACATTAATAGAGAGAATAAATGGTGAGGAGAGACAAGAGAAAAATAGGAAGTAGTTGATAACTGAGATAACAGTAGTAAAAATACTGTGAATGAAATAAATAACAAACTGATAAGCATGGAAAGCAGAATTAGCCAAGCAGAAGAAAGAATCTCAGAGCTTGAGTACCAAAATATAGAACTAACCCAAACTGTTAAAGCCACAGAAAAGAAACTTAAAAAGACAGAACAAAACCTTCAAGAGATGAACAATTATTGTAAAAGGCCAAACCTAGGAGTAGTTGGACTTCCTGAGTCAGAAAGAGAGACAGAGACCACTCTGGAGCAAACTCCCATGAAATTATTCAAGAAAACATCCCTCATCTAATCAGTGATGCGACCATTCAAACACAAGAGATTCTGAGACAGGAAACGAGAAGACCAACTCCTAGACACATAGCAATTTGCATAAACAAGTAGATATAAAAAAAAATCCTAAAGGTGGCAGAGAAAAAGGTCAGACTACCTACTGGGGAAGACCACTTGGAATAACAGCAGATTTATCTACAGAAACACTTCAGGCTAGAAGAGCTTGGAGCCCAATCTTCAAAGTTCTCAAAGATAAACAATTTCAACCAAGAATAGCCTACCATGCTAAGCGAAACTTCATCAGTGAGGGAGAATTAAAATCTTTCCTAGACATGCAATCCCTAAGAACTTACACTGCATCTAGACCAGCTCTACAAGAAACACTTAAGAAAGTATTAAACACAGAAGAAAGGGAGAAAAGACCAACAACGTTCTTCACAAGAGTGCAGGAAAAAGATTGAAAACACACATGAATCAACCCAAAAATCAAAAGAAAGACAACAAACAGGAACAATAACACCTCCATAAGAACCTCATAACAGGGATAAACTCTCACATTTCAATAATTAGCCTGAATGTGAATGGACTAAATGCACCACTGAAAAGACATAGAATGGCAAAATGAATAAAATATCATGAGGCAACAGTATATTGTCTCCAAGAGACTCATCTCACCAGAAAAACTCTCACAGACTCAAAGTAAGAGGATATGAAGCAAAATTTCAGGTGAACAGAGCATAAAAGAAAGCAGCAGTTGCAATCTTAATATCAGACAAAATGCTCTTTAATTTATCAAAAATTAAAAAAGATAGAGGATCACCATATAATGATAAAAGGTTTAATCCATCAACAAGAAATATTCATCCTAAACATATATGCACCCAATACAGGAACACCAACTTTCATAAAGCAGCTTCTAGGCAAACTTAAAAAAGATATTGACTCTAACACTATCATAGTTGGAGACTTTAATACCACACTCACAACACAACCCTAGACAGATCATTGAGAAAAAAAATCAGCAAGGAGAATTAGAAACTCAATGTAACTCTTGACCAAATGGACTTAATTGATACCTACAGAACACTCTACCGAACGTCACAGAATATACATTCTATTTACCACTACATGAAGATTGACCACATCCTTGGCTATAAATCAAGCATAAATAAATTTCATAAGACTGAAATTCTGCCATGCACCTTCTCAGACCACAGTGGAATAAAAATAAATAACAACACCAACAAGTTTTCCCCAAAACCACAAAGACATGGACACTAAACAGCATGATGCTAAGAAACTCCTGGGTCAACATGGAAATCAAAATAGAGACTAAAAGATACTGGGAAACAAATGAAAGTGAAGAAGCAGCTTACCAAAACCTCTGGGATGCCATGAAAACAGTAGGAAGAGAGAAATTCATATCTCTACAAATACACATGAAGAAAATGGAAAGATCACAAGTTAACAGCCTAAAAAGTCACCTAGGGAAGTCAGAAAAGCAAGATCACCAAAACCTTAACTTCAGCAGAAGAATTCAGATCATCAAATAAAAATTCAAATCCAGTACATAGAAGACAAAAAGATAATACAAAAAAATCAATGAAACAAAAAGCTGATTCCCCTAGCTAGACTGACCAAGAAAAAGAGAGAAAAAGTCCAAATAAACTCAATCAGAAATACAAAAGATGAATTCACAACTGACCCTGAAGAAATGCAAAAGATTATCAGAGACTACTATGTACACTTGTATGGAAACAAACTTGAAAACTTAAATGAAATGGAAGACTTTCAGACAACCTCCTCAGATTGAAACAAGAAGAAATCGAGACACTAATTGATTATATCATAAGAAACTACCTACAAAAAAAAAGAGCCCTGGACCAGATGATTTTCCAGCAGAACTCTACAAACCATACAAGGAGGATCTGATACTAATCCTACTGAAAGTATTCCAGGTGATTGAGAAAGATGGAACTCTCCCCAAATTATGTTATGAAGCTAACATCGCATTAATAACCAAGCCAGGTAAAGATCCAACAAAGAAAGAGTACAGGCCAATATCCTTGATGAATGTAAATGCTAAAATTCTCAACAAGATCCTAGCAAACTGGGTTCAACAACACATATCAAAAATCATCCACCACGACCAAGTAGGCTTCATCCCTGGGATGCAAGCCTAGTTCAACATTCGTAAAACCGTAAACATAATTAAACACATCGATAGACATAAAAACAAAAACCACATGATTATATCATTAGATGCAGAAAAAGCTTTTGATAAAATTCAGCACCCCTTCATGATAAAAACCCATGAACATCTAGGCATAGATGGAACATACCTCAAAATAGCAAGAACATCTATGGGAAACCCACAGCCAGCATACTGCTAAACAGATAGAAATTGGAAACTTTCCCCCCTGAAAACTGGAACAAGACAAGGATGCCCTCTCTCACCTCTCCTGTTCAACATAGTTTTGGAAGTTCTAGCTAGAGCAATCAGAGAAGAGAAGGTGATCAGGGGTGTCCAAATAGGAAAAGAGGAAATCAAGTTACCCCTCTTTGCAGATGACATGATTCTATACCTTGAAAATCCAAGAGAATCTATCAAAAACCTCCTTGTACTAATAAAGGACTTTGGCAAAGTCTCAGGGTGTAAAAAGAATGTGTAAAAGACAATTACATTTCTATACACTGATAATAAGCAAACAGAAACCCAAATAAAAAGCACAATTCCATTCACAGTAGCCAAAAAAAAAAACAAAAAAAAAGTGAAATACCTTTGGGTATTTGGTGGGAGTGTAAACTAGCACAATCTCTGTAGAAAACAATTTGGCAATTCCTGAAAGATCTAAAAATCAACCATCCATACAATCTTGCAATCCCCCTTCTGGGAATACACCTGGAGGAACTCAAATCACTCTATGAAAAAGATACTTGCACATGCATGTTTATTGCAGCATTATTCACTATTGCAAAAAGTTGAAACCAACTGTGCTGTCCATCAAAAGATGACTGGATTTAAAAAATGTGGTACATATACACAATGGAATATTGCACAGCCACAAAGAAGGACAAAATTATGAACTTTGTAGCAACTTAAATAGACTTAGAGCCTAAAATACTGAGTGATCTATCACAAAAACAAAGAGCCGAGTACCACATGTTTCTCACTCATGAGCTGACACTGAATGATTATCATAGTACTATAAGGAAGGGATTGGTAGCAGTGGGAAACTCCCAAGGGCTGGAGGGGGCACACCTCATCAGTAAGGGTACCTGTCTCAAACCAGGTGAAGTGGGGACCAAAGTCAGGCCCAAACTTTAGCTACAAAATAACCGTTTGCATATCTAATCCTGAATTGTACTCCACATCTTTAAAATAAAAAGAAAGAAAAAAAAGAAAACATGGCATATATATACAATGGAATATGATTCAGCCTTTAAAAAGAAGGAAAATCTGTCATCTGTTTCAACATGGATGGAACTGGAGAGCAGTATGCTAAGTAAAATAAGCCAGCAAAAGCAAGACAAATATCACATAATCTCACTTGTATGTGGAATTTAAAATAATAGGACTCATAACAGCAGACAGTAGGATGATAGTCACAAAGCCTGGGGGCAGGGAAAATAAAAAGATGATGGTCAAAGAGTACAAAGTCTCATGAGAAATACAGGTTTTTGTTTTTTTTTTAAGATCTATTGCATGACATGGTGAATATAATTAACAATAGAGTATTGTACATTTAAAAATTGCTAAGAAAGTAAATTTCAAATGTTCTCACAACAAAAATAGTTAAGTATTTGAGCTATTGATGTTAACTCACTTGATTTAGTTATTCCACACTGTGTTTATAAATAATAGCATCACTTTGCCATGAATACAGGGAGTGCCAAAAAAAGTATACACATTTTAAGTATGACGTTTGCTCAAAAGATGGCACTAATGCTAGTGTCACTATATGACAGGCAGTAGAGTCAAGAAAATGGCAAAGGCACAGTTGAGTGAAGGTCATACTACACATTGCTACTGCAATTTATTTTTATTATTATTTTTTATTTTTCTGAAATTTTTTAAAATTTTATTTTAAAATTATGGGGTACTATTAAAGGTTAGGTATACAAATATTCATTGTGCAGATACCCTTGTTGATGAGGTGTACCCCCTCTTCCCCAGGCAGTTTCCCACTATGGCTAATCCCACCTTTCCGCACTCCCAGTTTCCCATTTCTGTCATTCCTTTTCTTACGGTATTATGAAAGTTGTTCAGGGTCCACTTATGGGTGAGAACATGTGATACTCAGTTCTTTGTTTCTGTGAAAGATCAATCAGTATTATAGACTCTACTCCATCCAGGTTACTTTGAAGTTCATGATTTTGTTCTTTATGGCTGCATACTATTCCATTGTGTATATGTCCCACGTTTTTAAAAATCCAGTCCAGCTTCGATAGCCAACATGACTGGTTTCATGTTTTTGCTATTGTGAATAGAACTGCAACAAACTTACGTGTGCAGGTATCTTTTTTTGTAGAATGATTTTAGTTCCTCTGGGTATATTTCAAATAGGAATGCTGGGTCATATAGAAGATCAATTTCTAATTCTTTCAGAAATTGCCACACTGTCCTTCAGAGAGGTTGCACTAGTTTGCATTCTCACCAACAGTGTAGAAGCATTCCTTTTTCTCTGCATCCTTGCCAGCATCTGTTGTTGTTTGGTTTATTAATGAAGGACATTCTTACTGGGGTTAGGTGGTATCTCAGTGTAGTTTTAATTTGCATTTCTTTGATGACTAGTGAGGCTGAACATTTTTTCATGTATCTGTTGGCTGCTGGTATGTCTTCTTTTGAGAACTGTCTATTCATATCTTTTGCCCTCTTTGTAATGTGATTATTTATTTTTTTCTTTTAGCATGTTTGAGTTTCTTGTAGATCCTGGATGTTAGGCCTTTGTCAGACATAGAGTTGGCAAATACTTTTTCCCCATCTGGTCTCTTGATGGTTTCTTTGGTTTTGTAGAAGTTTTTCAGTTTGATAAGGTCCCACTTTTCTATCTTATCTCTTATGGCATGGGCACTTGGGGTTTTGATAAGGTATTGGTTGCCAGTTCCAATTTTCATAAGAGTGTCCTGCATTTTCTAAGGTTCTTATAGTTTGAGGCTTTACATTTAGGTCTCTGATCCATTTAGAGTTTATTTTTGTGTATGGGGATAGGTAAGGGTCAATCTTCTGCATGTGGTTAACCGGTTTTCCCAGTACCATTTACTGAATAGTTTCTCCTCTCCCCAATAGTGGGTGATGGAGGCTTTGTCGAAGATGAGTTGGCTGAGAAGTTGAGCTTTTGCTTCTGGAATCTCAATTCTATTGCATTGGTCTATTTGCCTATTCTTGTACCAATACCAGGCTGTTTTGGTTATTGTAGCTTTATAATAAATTTTAAAGTCTGGAGTGTGATACCATCTGCTTTTTTTTTTTTTTTTTGTTGAGGATTGTTTTGGCTATTCATGGTCATTATGTTTCCATATGAATTCCTGTTTTGTTGGTTCTCGGTCTGAGAAGAATGTTGCTGGTACTTTGATGAATATTGCATTAAATCTGTAGATTGCTTTAGGTAGAATGGAATCTTAACAATGTTGATTCTTCCAATCCATGAGCGTGAAATATTTCTCCACTTGTTTGTATCATCTTTTTTTTTTTTTGACTTAAGCAATGGAAATTTATTTTCTCACAATTCTGGAGACTGAAGTCCAAGATCAAGGTGTCAGCAGATTTGATTTATTCTGAGGCCTTAGATCCTTGGCTTATAGACAGCTTCCTTCTTCACATGGCTGTTCCTCTAGCTGTGTTTTCTTTTTCTTTTTCTTTTTTCTTTTTTTCTCTCTTTTTTTTATTGTGAAGTTGTGGGGTACAGTTAAGGGTTAGGTATACAATTGCGTTTCATTCAGGCACCCTGTTGATATGGGGTGTTTCCTCGTTCCCAGACAGATAATTGCTACTGTTAATCCCATCTCCCTCCCCCCACCATAGTTTCCCAGTACAGTCAGTCATT
>NW_007249372.1:0-15503 GCF_000164805.1 Carlito syrichta
CTGTACCCCACAAAACCGTAATAAAAAATACTGATTAATGAAAAAAAAAAAAAAAGATGATTAAGAATTCTAAGATGGGAACAGCCGAGCATTAAACCAAGCATGGGTTCCTACTTGGTATGGTGCCCTGTGGAGTTGCCAGTCTGCACACTCCCGAGGCTGTCCTCAGTCTGATGCACGTGACTTCTGCAATTCTTTGTGGCCCCTTGAAGTTGTATATCAGTGTTGCCTTCCTCAGCTTTGAGCATAGGATCTTTGGCAAGGACGGTGCCAAAGTGTCTGAGCCCAGTTCCCTAGATGTGCCATGTCATCATTGTCCTAAGTCTGCCATTTCCCCAGCGCACTTCAAGGAATTGGGCTCAGGCCTCTGATACAGCAGAACCCTTAAAGCTGTCCTCACATTGAGGAACACTCTCACAACTCAGACCACTTCAGCCTCCACTCACCAGTTATCCCCGCAACTCCTAACTCCACCCTTGGACAAAAGAAGACCCAGGTAGCCAAGACCTGGTTACGATGCTGCTTACACATCAATTTGAGAAGAAAGGCAGATAGTTCTCTTTTTTTTTTTTTAAACAGCAGCAAAAAATAAAACAGAGTACTAACTCAATACATTATCCTGCAGGGGAGTGGCACGGTCAGATTTATGTTCTATAAAGATCTTTCTGGCCACAGCGTAGAAAATAGATTATGTGAGGTCGAGGGGGAGGGGGGGGCCAAGAGGGAATGCAGAAAATACCAAATAGAAGGCTATTTCAGAGTCCAAGAGAGAAATAATAATGGCCTGAAGTATCAGTGCAGATTAAAGAAAACGGACACATTCAAGAGATATTTAGAAGATTGTGGCAGGCATCAGTAATTGCCAACTCCAGTGCCCATTCTTTTTATTACTAATAGGTCCCAATTATGTCCCAGTTGTCAAGGTGTATGTTTAAAAATATTCACTTCCCCATCTTCCTTACAGATAAGGGTGACTATATAATTCAGTTATGACCAATAACCTATAAGAAGAAAATACTGGGTGAGGCTTCTGGGCTTTTAAAAAGGAAACAGACTTGGCTGGCTTTAAGTTTTGCATTTTCCTTCACACTTTGCCCTTTGTCCTGCCTGGAATGTGGGTACCATGCCAGGATGCAAAGCAGCCATCTCAGGGCCATGAGGTAATAAGCATAATGCCAAACACTCTGATAGTGTCAGAGAGAGACTGGATATGCCCTAGGCTGCTGACTCACTCTAGAATTCTTGTTGCTTGAGAAAAATAAACCTCTTTTTTTTTGTCAGAGTGATTGGCTTTTCTGTTACGTACAATCCTTAATTAGTCCAGATATAGACTCAACACAATTTAGAGTGAATCATGGCACAGTGGTTCAGAACTGGACCTCAGTACCACGGGAGGACTCCAGTCAAACCTACTGCAAAAACCCTAACCCCACCATAAAGCAATGTTAAGCCAGATGCAAAGCTCAAAGAGCTGTAACGTTTAACAGGGGGAAATATATTTAGGTCACAAACCTTTTTCCTCCAAAATATTAAATCAACAGTAAGAGAACCCTCCACCTCTCTGGGTCGACATGTTTATGACCAGAGGGGATTATGACCCGAAGCTCTGGCAAAGAAAGTAGATTTACGAGAAAGCCGTAGGACTGCATTTTACTGGCTAAGAGCACAGGCTTTGGAATCATACATATCTAGGTTCTAATCCCTGCTCCATCTCGTAGTGGTTGTATAACCCTGGGACATGTCACTTCACCACCCTAGACTCAGTTTACTCATCTGCAAAATGGGGTTTGTAATATGTCGCTTAGCACTGTTGTCTTGAGAATTAAAAGAAGGAATGCACACTCCCTTCTCTCAGTTTTTTTCTCTTTTCCTAGGTTTCTCCCTCTGCCCACTTACATCAGGGAGGCAGTGGCTTTTCCAAAGACTGTCCTACTAAGGTACAGTTCAAACCTTTCTAGAAATAGAAATGTCATCATCCCCTTTTACTGACAAAGAGACAAGACTCAAATAATCACAATGGGGACTAAAACCTAGGCCTTCCCGCCTCATGCCGTCTGCCTCAGGAAACTGTTTCCACTTGCAATCTCCCCACTGAGAGGTCAGAAAACAACACAGGAAGCAGATGTTGGGAAATGACGTGAAGAATACTGACAGGGCCCAACACAATTCACTTGGCTTCATTCCTATAGGATGCTGTGAGCCCTTGGTTCAATGCACATTTCTGAGTGCTGGTCATGCACTGTGACTATTACACACCGTCGGCTATCCACAAAGCCTTTTCTTTTTTCCTCCCATGTGCCAGGTGTACTACATTTCCCAGACTTCCTTGCAGTGGGTGTGACCACGTGATGAGTTAGAACCAATGGGATGAGAACAGAAGTGGTGTAGGCCCCTCCCACATGCATGCTCCTCCATCCATTGAACCCTTCAGCAGGATGCTTAGATGGGTAATAAGACCCAAAGGGATGGAAGAACCACAAGATGGAAAAGGTCAGTCCTGGAATGATCCTGTGCAGATAAGCCACTCTGCTGACCTGAACACTCAATAAGGGCCATTATGTATGTGAAGGGTTCACATCTAAGTGTCAATGCATGATGTGTCTGAGTGCAATACAGCCTAGTCTGCTCCAATTAACACCTATGCCAAAGCCCGAGTGGAAATAAGCTGAAAGCATCAACACGCCCAGGGGAAGTCAAATTTGGAGGCTCACTTTTTTTAACTTTTATGATTTTGATTTTTTGTTTGTTTGTTTTCATTATAAAGATGTGGGATACAATTCAGGGTTAGGTATACAAATGTTGATTATGCTGGTACCCTTGTTGATGAGGTATGCCCCTCCCTCCCCTAGCAGTTTCCCTCAACTGCCAATTCCGCCCCCCCCAACAGTTTCCCACTAGTGCCAATCCCTTTCTTACAGTATTATAATAATTGTTCAAGGTCCATTTATGAGTGAAGACATATGGTACTCTGTTCTTTGTTTCTGTGATAGATCACTGAATATGATCGACTCTAAATCCATCCAAGGTACTGCGAAATTCGTATGTTCTTTATGGCTGATTTTTATTTTTGAGGGACACTTTAAAAGAAATTGGTAACACTTGCACAAAGTAAAAATACCAGCATTACAACAGCATATGCAGTGAAAACTAAACTTCCTTTCTACTCTAAACTCTAAGTTTTCTAATTCTCCTTTCCAGAAAGAACCACACTAACTAAGTACTTGACTGTTCTTTTAGAAATGTCCTAGATCTATTCAAATATCCAATACAGATCCCCCTTTTTTTGTTTAATGTGTATATGGTAACTGCATGTGCTCTTATTCACCATTACTGTTTTTCCCTGAACCATGTATCTTGGAGACTATCTTGCTTCCGTACAAGAAAAACTTTAAATAAATGCACCTTAGTCCATTATATAGATATACTGTTTGTTATTTCAACAGGTTTCCTATTAACAGATATTTATGTTGTGACATTTAGGTAGTCTCCGATATTTTGACATTGCAAACGATGTTGGAGTGGGCATCCTTGTGCACATATCTTGGCATACAAGTCCTTAGAGATTTCTGGTTCAAACCTTCCACATATTGGGTGTTTTGTTTGTTGTCTAAAATTTTTATCACTATGCAATTGGTAGACATAGTTCCTAAGAGACATAGAATTCTGGCTATCTGATTTTTTTAAAGCGATCTTTTGCAGTTTGTGGTTTTCAAGACACTTTTCCACTTCGTCTAATTTGGCAAGCGTATTAGCAAAAAGTTGTTTATAATATCCCCTTATGATCCTTTTAATCACTGTAGAATCTATAGTGATGATATACCTTGACTTCTTTCATTCTTGACATGAATAATACGTATCCTCTGTGCTCTGTGTACTTAGAGTTCTCACTAGGTTTGGAAAATTGCTGGCCATTATTTCTGAAAATATTTTTTCATCCCACTCCTTTTGTCCGTGGGCGCTCTGATTAAATGTACATTAGTCTTAGTCTGCTGTTCTCCTTTTTTTTTTTCTAGTCCTTTTTTCTTGATGTGTCATCTTAGATCGTTTCTATTGCTATGTCTTCAAGTTCATTCATCTTTTCTTCTGCTATGCCATATCTGCTCCTAATCCCATCCAGAGCCTGTGTATTTTTTTTAATCATAGTGACTATAGATTTTATCTTCAGAAGTTCAATCAGGGTCTTTTTTTTAGGATTGCCAGATTTAGCAAATAAAAATACAACACTCCCAGTTAAATTTGAATTTTAGATAAATGGTGAATTATTTTTAGAGCATAGGCAATATTTGGGACATACACTCAAAAGTGGTTAATCTGAAATTTCAATTTAATTCCATCTTTTATTTTATATGGAAACCTGAGTCTTTTTTGTATCTTACATATCTCTACTTAAAATACTCATCTTTCTTCTAGCTTCTTGAGTATATGGAATATAATTATAATAACTCTTTGGATGTCCTTGTCTACCAATTCTACCACCTGTGACATTTCATCTCAGGATGGATAATGTTTTCCTACATTTCACATTTCCAACATTATTCATTGAATGCCAGACCATGTGAATTTTACCTTGTTGGGTGCTGGATATTTTTTGTATTTTTATAAATATTATTGAGCTCTGTTTTGCAATGTAGTAAAGTTACTTGAAAACAGTTCAACTTTCTTAGGCAGGACTACTGTGTCCTCCTCTCTACCCGGTGCCCCACGATTATTATGAGGTTCTCCACTCCAGCTGGTGGGAACTATTCCCAGCCCTGTGAGAACACCTACACTCTTCCTTCCAATGCTCCCAAGTGGTTCTTTTCTTGATCTCAGGAGGTTTCCTTTTCTGACACACATGTGCTGATTATGATTCAGCTGAAGACTTGAGGGAGGTCCTCCACTCATCTCCAGATTTCTCCTCTTCATCTTCCTTCTCCTCCTTCTCTTTCTCCTCCTCCTTCCTGTCTCTCTGACCCGTGAACTCTGGTACTCTGTTCTGCGAATTGCTTTGCCCTCCCCAGATTCCCAACTTTATGTCTTCAACACAGGGAGTCCACTAGGTTCTGCCCAGGTTTTCCCTCCCTGTGCTATGGCCCAGGAATGCCATCCCGGCAGTAACCTCTGTCTTCCTACTCAACCCTTTGTGGCTGAGTCAGATCATTTGCTTCGAGAGAGCCTCATCTATGTGTGCACTTTGAGAGTCTTAGACTTCATCGTACAAGCACTGGGCAAAGTTTTCCATCCCAAGGATAGGGCAAGAAGCATTTCCACTACAGGGATTGGAAGGACTCAGAATGGCAGTCTACTAGAGCTTCACCTGGGAAACAAGAAATTGTGAGTTTGGAGAGGAGGTGGAAAGAACGAAAACTCAGTAAACTCTGATCAGGTAAGAGTTAACACCATGAGGCAGCTCATCTCTTGCAGAAAGAAAATAACAGCGTGGTTTCTGGGAGGCAAGGGTGGAAGTATCAGGGCTGGAGGGGCGCCAGGAGGTCCCAACGTGCCATGTAGAATGAAATGTAAGTATCAAGCCTCCAGCAGGCAATCAGTACAGACAGGGGAAGCACTCTCCTCCCTAAAGGCTGTAGGGATAGATAGCAGGGGAGACAGGGAGGGGAAAAAAGTGAGTCAGGTGCTGGCTGGAAAGGTGAGAATGCTGGTCCCATGTCTGAGTCCAGAGGGTGCCGTGAAGTTTTTGCCTGTACAACATTCCTTCTCATCTTCTGGAAACACCATCCTGATTTTAGTTGAGGGGTGGGGGAAGCTCCCTTCTGCACTAGTAGCCTATGTCATTCTGGAGAGATTGACCCATTACCAGACTCTAAATATGTATATGCAACTCAAGACAGCCCCAGGAGAGCCAAACTAGGGCCTTTTTCTGGAGCTATAAGAACATATGCACTGTGTCCACCAAGGTTGTTAAGTTGGTAGGATATAAACCCATCATGCACACAACTAATGGGGCACTCTGTGGTGAGCCTCCCTGATGCTCAAGCCAGCACAGAGAAAAGCAGAGCCAAGGGATAAAGGCAGATTCCTGAGGATGTTTTTGAATGCCTGGATTCAGTCATACCTGAATTTAGAACCCGTGAAATGGATTATTTTAGTGAGCCAACAGTTCCCCTCTTCACATTAAATATGTTAGAACTCCGACTAGTAGAGACTGGTGTAGACATAATTCTAATGTGTCAGCCTGGCGCATCACCCTTAGTTCTTGAATAGGATACTAGGATGTTTTGGCCGGAAGCCCTTCTATCCTCCTCTTCTCCAGGCAGGCAACTCATTCTTGAAGGCGGCCGAGCATGTGGAGAAGTCTCATCTGTTCAGGCTGGCTGTGGCCTGAGGACTCCATGGCCCACATGTTGCTGGGCCTTGCTCAGAGCTCAGCCACTTACTCAGGACCCCCTGAGGATTGTGTCTACTGTTCTGGGTCTCTGGGGATTTATCGGCAAGTCTCCTTTCCCTCCATTTTCCCTGAAGACATTTTTAATACCATTGTCTATACTTAAAAACCAATATTTTTCACAAGAAAACGTAAATGTCTGACTTTTCTTAAAACTCAAAAGAACCAGAAAACTTGGTCCCAGATGCCTCTATGGAGGCACGAAGTATCTACTCTCTTTACACAGACCATATGCTCTCCAGTTTGCCACACTCCCCACCATTCCCTGTTGCCTTATCTCAGCCCCTGTCACTCACTTTTCTTGCAACCCCTGCCACTCACTTTTCTTGAGAGGGCTAGACCGAGTCCTCTAGGGGGGAGCAGCAGTTCATGTGAAAGGAAGAAGACAGTGGAAGGACTTCTGCCGGCCGGGTGTGCTCCGTGTGCCAGGCCAGGTGGCCACACAGCAATGGTGATCTCAAAAAGACAGTGTCTCTGCTCACAGCCCAGTGGGGGAAACATGTAAACCCCAGCATGTTTTCTTGTCCACAGCTATAAATGGGTTTTTTTGTCCCCTCCCAACTCTTATGCTGAAATGTGATCCCTAGTGTTGGAGATGAGGCCTAACAGGAGGTGTTTGGGTCATGGGAGTGGATCCTTCGTAAATGGCTTGGTGCTGTCCTCATAAGTAAGTTGTCTTTCTATCAGCTCTCTGGAAAGCTGGTTGCTCTAGAGCTCTCTGGACAGCTGGTTGCACCTCCCCACTCCCTCTTGCCTCCTCTCACACCATGTGATCTCTATACACACCAGCTTCCTTTCTCCTTCTGCCATGAGTGGAAGTAGCCTGAAGCCCTCCCTGGAAGCAGATATCAGCACCCACCATGCTTCTTGTACAGCCCACAGAACCATGAGCCAAATAAACCTCTTTTCTTTATAAATTACCCAGCCTCAGGTGGTCCCTTATAGCAACACTGATGGACCAAGACACTCACCTAAGTGTCCAACATGGCGGAGCACAACTCTCTCACGCCCCTGAGGTAAGAATTCAAGAGATAAGCTAGAAGTCAGCTAAGAACATGAGCATGATACTTCTTGTGGGCCTCATGCTTTTACATAAAAATTAGTGCAAATTTGATATTCAACCTCTTAATATTAAAAAGTTTTATAAAATGAGACTCCAGCAAAGTGAGTCTTGGAAGCCTCCTAGGTTCTTCTAAGAGATGAAGTTGGGCTCAGGAGTATAGATAGGCAGCCCACTCCGAGACGTATATATGAAATAGAAAATGTTAATGAATGTAGTAAGCACTGGAAAAGTTGTGTGTGCTGGACACTGTCCTGCCTCAGGACATTTGCACTGGCTGCTCCCTCTGCCTGGAAGAATCTCACCCTCAGATATCTCCACAGCTCACTCTCTCATCATGTCCAAGGTTTTGCACAAGTGTCATTCCAACAATGACGCAGCCACCCCACTTAATTACCACTGTCTCTTCTCTGCTGTGCTCCTAAATCTCTTTCCCAAACTTTCTTTTCCTTCCATGGCATTTATCACTTTTTATCATATCATATCATATCATTTTCTTAGGTTTTATGTCTATCGTTTATTTCCCCCACTGGAGTGTCAATTCCATAAGAGCAGGCATTTTTGTCTGACGTGTTCCATGCTGTATCTACAGCTCCTAAGATAGAAGCTGGCATGTAGTGAGACCTTAATAAGCATTTTTTTAAAGGCATGAATGAACACACACACGAAAAAAATGGGTGGTGTGTCATCCTCTCCTGGGGGGGGGGTTCTCCAATAAATTTGATCACAGTCTCCTACATCTGCTTTGCTAAGGAAACCAAAATATGAAAGCATGTTAGTGTTTTTGAAGCCAAAGGACTAACGGGACAAGGAACGAAGTAAAGCCTCACTTTGCTCTCCACCCTCTGAATATTTCCAAGATGAATCCCTGCCCTGGTCCCGGCCACCTGCCTCTCACTCTGGGACCTCCACACAGCTTCCTGGACACGCCTGCTCCCTCCTATGTTTTTCCCACCCAACGCTGTGCCAGAACACAAACATTTTCTGAGTTAGAAAAGGGTGCCCCCTAGGGGTTTGTTAGCCCACAGACACAGGACTTGGATGGACACATGCTGATGCTGTACGAACAGGCTTAAGTTCACGCCTCTCGGGGCAGAAGCAGGATGCACCTCCACTGGGTGGCTTGTGCACGCCGTCGACAGCCCTGTGAACATCACGCCATGCTCAGAATTTTTCTCCAGCAATTCAGGTGTGCAATAAATGTCACAGTACTTTATTTGTCTAAAAATCAAATTAAATCTGCTTTAATCCCTCCGTCTCCCCAGGCTGGAGGGAAATTCAATCTCAGTGTTATTGACGCTCTCCTCCCACGATCTGAACGGATTCCTGAAGGGTCTTAAGAAGTAAAAGAAGCAAATCCCTAGAAGGCTGCTGGTGCCCAGGTCTGTGTCGGGCCACATAAGAAGGGGTACATTCCTGGAGAAATTGTGGAGACCAGAACCACGGACCACAGAACCAGCATGAGCTACCCCAAGCGCAGGGCTGCACTGTGAGGCTGGAGGAGGGGTGTATGCTGTTGTCACAAGGCAATGTGTTCATTCTCAGACTCTTGCACAAACACATATTCAGGGACATCTGTTCGATCATCCATCCATGCATTCATCCATCCATCCCATACACCCATCTATCCATCACTCACCAAATATGCGTTGAGTCCCGATTTATGCCAGACCCAGGGGACACATTGCTGAAGGAAATAGACGCAACCCCCACTTCAATAGAGCATGCAAGTAACAAGAAAACAGATCCTAAGTGAGCAACCAAGTGAATACAAGGGGAGAACCCCAGAAAACTGGAATTATCTTTTTGGAGGGCAGGCCCCTTGTAGTTCAGGCTTCCCCTACTAGGTAAGTGTTCTCAACCCCCATCTGCATTCATGTACCAGCTAGCATTATTGTGAGAGTGATTTTTTTTTTTAGATTCTTTAAACACACTTGTCTGTTTCATGATGGGTGACTTACAAGTGCACCTGCCACACTGGCTGGGTGTCCAGCAGTTTTAGACCAAACACAGCATGACCCTCGTGCCCTACCCTCCCTATTCACCCGATCTCACCCTGAGCAACTTTTTGTGTTTGTTTCCCCAGATGAAAAAAGTCCTCAAAGGGAGATGTTTTGCTCATGTGGAAGAGGTGAAAGCAAACAACAACAACAAAAAAAAAAGCAAGAGCACTAAAAGACATCAAAATTGACAAGTTCAAAAACTTCTTTGAGCAGTGAGAAAAGTATCTTGACAGGTATACTGCATCACACAAAGAGTCCTTGAAGGTTACTGAAGTTTAAACATGTAAGAATAAATACTCAATTTTTTATAAATAGATTCCGGGATTTTGGGAGGTCCTCCTTCGTATATCATCACAGATGGCAGGAAATGCGTTAAAAGAAACACCAAGGCACTACAGCAGAGACCACATGGGGAAGTCAGAGCAGCCCCATGGAGGGAGCAGGTGTGCTGGCCCCTGGGAAGTTGCAAGAATCAAGCCCTGCAGAGTGGGCATGGAGCCTGCCGGGCAGGGGCCAGCCAGAACGCAGAACCTGGCAGGAAGGAGTTTGGGCATGTGTGTGCATTTTCCTCAGGACAGGGCCACAGCTTGCATCTGATCCTCACATTAAGCTTGATGCCCATGAACTTTGGGGACCATAAGCCTCGTCTGCCTATATCCCCTACATGCATGCACACTCCCTGGGGGAGGCCAATGTCCCACAGCAAACTCCAGGACCGAGATTCTCAGGGTACAGTGCTCTTTCTGTGACACCCTATTTTTTCAGGACTCTTTCTCATCCCTTTCTTCTTGCCCTCCACTCCTTCCCCATTTCCCACCCTCACCCCTGCTGAAACAGACTCGCTGCCGGCCCCCAAGTAGATACAACTTAAAATACCAGCGCAATAGGGCAGCAGGACAGTGAGACAGAAACACAGCTTATAAACTGTCTCCTGGCCCAGGCAGGTGCCTGTGAAATGTTTGACAGCCGGGGAGATGGATCAGCAATATGGCTTGGGCCACACTTCCAGGGCAGAATTGAAGACATCCTTTCTGGGAATGGCCTCATAGATCAGCCTGCACAAGCGTGCCAGTCCAGCCACCACACACCGTCCCTTCCATCTCCACCTTCCTCAGGGTTCTGTTCTGGGCCCTCCAGGTTCTGGGGGACTCTGTCTTGGGCTGGAGTTGGCCGGGCAAGGATCCCGACCCAGAACACCAGACCCAGAGGAGGACCCTAGGCAGAGGAAGTGCCGTGGAAAAATCCCAGGAAGAGAAACAACTTAGCAAGGATTTTCAACACAAGCTTCTCTGGTCCTTGAGGAACACTTAAATTACCATTTTAATAAAATACTCAGTAAAATATTACAAACACCACACACGTTGCATTTTCCATATGCCAGGAACTGTGCTAAACAATCTACATGCTAAGCTAGCTCAACCTTTGTGAAAAGCAGGGTGGTGTTTTCTCAAAGAACTCAAAATTGAGCTTCTGTATGATCCAGCGATTCCACTTCTGGGAATACCCTCAGAGGAATATAAATCGTTCTACCCAAAGGACACCTGCACATATATATGTTCACTGCAGCACTATTCGCAATAGCTAAAACATGGGACCAACCCAGATGCCCATCAAAAGTGGACTGAATAAAGAAAATGTAGTACATATACACGATGGAATATAATATAGCCATAAAGAAGAACAAAATCATGGCCTTTGCAGCAACACGGATGCAGCTGGAGACCATCCTTCTAAGTGAACTATCACAGAAAGGAAAACCTGAATCCTGCACACTGTCACTCATATGTGGGCTCTAAACATTGGGTGTGCAAGCACAAAGATGGGGGACAGTGAACACTGGGCACTGCTAATGGGGGGAGATAGGGAGGGGAATAAGGTGCACAAACCACCCAGCGGGTGCCATGTCCACTGCTAGGGGGAGAGAGAGCTCACTAGAGGCCCAGACCTCACCCGCACACAATTTACTTGGTCACATGTACCCCACAACTCTAAAATCAATCAATCAATATAATAAAAGTGACATCTTAATGTGAAACTGGAAAAAAAAAAAACTATTTCAACTGGGAAAACAAGAAATCTACCTGCGTTGACTTGTTCCATCCTCAGGACATATTACAAGGTAGGCGTTATTAGCCCAGCCTAGAGTTGAGCACACTGAGCTCGGCAAAGGTGCAGGCCAGAAAGTTGAGACACTGTAGCGTGAGGCTGACAGGTCTTTCCAAGAAGAGTGTGCTGAGACCAAGGTGTTGAGGGTGACACCTGGGAAAGGAAGATGGCAGAGGCTCTCCAGAGCTGCAGAGCAAAGGCTGCCCCTCAGAGGCGTCTCTGATTGGTGGGGACTGGTGGGCCCTGGCACCGCCACCTGGCTCAGAGCTTGGGGCTGCTCCTAAGAAGAACATGACCCCCTGTGGAAAGTCTAGGCGGATCCCGAAGGAGCCAACAGCCAGCCATACTCCTCGCAGCTGCCCAGAGGTCTCTCCGGAAGCAGATCTGAGCAGTGCTGCTCCCTGTCGGCCACACAGAGATGGGATTCGAATCCTGTCCACCTGCAGGCAAGCAGCTCACTACCATGTTAACCTGCTGCAGCTTCCTGAAGTGTAAAGCCAGAAATGCGGAAGGACCTCTCTGAGCAGGCTGTCTACTCCCCTCACTGTAGAGATAGGCCAGGGAGGTTAAGTAATTGGCCCGTGGTCACACCACAAACCAGTGGCAGGGCTGGGTCTCCTTGCCTAGAGGCACACGTGATCTGGATTCCTGGGTTGTCTTTTCCAGGTTTGTCCTGGAACTGGGGTCCACAGTGCTGGGATTTGGAAGAGTCTCCATCTGAATCTGGCCCCATGCTCCCTTGCTCCCAAGGACCCTCTGTCCCAAGAAGGAGGGGGAGATTAGGCAGAACCAGGGCTTTCCCACATCCCCAAATTCTCTTAGTCAGTTGGAGCAAATGCCCTGGAGGTTGAGGGGATGCTGAGAGGCAAAGGCCAATGGAGGCACATAGGGTGAGGGGAGTGGGAGTCAGGGAGGGCTTCCTAGAGGAAGACTTGCTCTTGCTGATACTTGAGGAATGGGTAGGTGTCTGAGTGGCAGTTATGAGCAGGGGAATAAGCCTAGAGGGAGGACAATGTCTGCAGAGATGTAACAGGGAGAAAGAGCAGCCCATGCTCTGGGAACTGCTGATGGTTTATGCAACCAAGGTGTCGTGTTCACACCAGAACAAGAGGTGACACTGGGCAGGTAGATGCAACTAGATGATAAAAGGACTTCAAGGAAAAGGCAGTGGGGAGCCAGTGAAGGCTTTAGAGAGAAGAGGGACAGGGTCAGATGTGTGTTCTCAAAAGCAATGGGGAATGTATATTGGAAAGAAATAATGCTAGAGGAGGAAGGGACCAGGAAAGCGGCTGCTGCGGCATCTGAGCAGAAGATGAAGGACTGGAACTCAGGGTCCAGTGACCTGCTGATAGAGGGAAGGATCTCCCATGACACCCTATCTAGTTCCCGCGCGAGAGGCTGCCATCACTAGGAGAATGACACAGGAAAACAGTGAATGTACTTGTGGATGAGCTGAAGGTAACAATATCCGTGCAACCTCAGGTGGGAAGAAGCCCCCAAGAAATGAGCGTTGATGAGACTCTTCTTGACCGAAGAGAGACATGTGAGACCTGTGAAAGTACCAGTGGAAGTTAGAGCCAAAATGTAGCAGAGTAAAAACACCCAGAGCCAAGAGGGAAGAGGCCGATGGCCAGGACCCCATGGAAGGACAATCGTTGGAGATCGGCAGAGGCAGGAGACCCGGCAGTGTGCTGGGAAGGAAGAACCAGAGGAAGGAGGACGACCAAGAAAGCATCCTGGCTTGGAAAGCAGGGAGCATGGGCCATCCACCCTGGTCACTGTGCCTGGGGGAAGAAAAGAGGAGCCAGAGAGGAAGGCCACTGCTGTGATGGAACAGTAGCTCCAGGGAGCACCTGGAGGATGACAAGATGCGAGGAGGATCGGCATGCCATGTGCTGACCTTGCTGTCAACTACCACAGAGACATAAAAGCAGCCACTGGACCAGGCCACTTGTAGGGGAGAAGGAATGCGTGACTTTTCACAAATGCAGTTTTCACAAAAGGTGGGGACAGAAATCATGACTGGGGGGTGAGGCAACGGAGAAGTGGAGATGGTGTGAATGGCCTTTCTTTCGAGGGCCAAGCAAAACAGGAGCATAGCTGGGGGCAGGGAGGGAGCAGGACGAAGAAACATCTTCTCTGGTTTTTTGTTTTGTTTTTTTTTTTTGAGTTGGAATCTCACTCCGTCACCCAGACTGGAGTGCACTGGCCACTCCCGGCCACCACAGCCTCGACCTACTGGGCTCTGGCGATCCTTCCCCTCAGCCTTGCGAGTAGCCGAAACTACAAGCGTGTGCTACCACGCCCGGCTGATTTTTTGATTTATTGTAGAGATGAAGTCTCGCTGCCCAGGCGGGTCTCGAACCCGTGGGCTCAGGCAATCCACTCACCTCAGCCTCCCAAAGGCGCAGGATTACAGGCTGAGCCACCGATCCCGGCTTCTGGTTTTTATTTTTATTTTTTTTAGAGTTGTGGGGTGCGTGTGAGAATTTGCTCCATAAGTAAATTGTATGCAGGTGGGGTTTAGACTTCTAGCAAGCCCTCTTAGACACGGTACCCAGTGGGTGGCTGTGTGCCACTTGTCCCCCTTCCCTTCCCCTGCCTTTAGCAGTGACCGGTGTCTACTGTCCCCGCCTTTGTGCTCACATGCCCAATGTTTAGGGCCCGCTTATGAGTGAGACTGTACAGTATTCAGATTTTTGTCTCTGGTTGTTTTTTAAGTCTTTCTATTTACTTCCTTTCTGCATAAGTTCATTTACGTAATATCACATAAATGCCTAAATGTGATTACACCCATGCTTTTATTTGTAGTCTCTTTCCTTTGCCCACATTGTACCCCCAACACTAGACAAGCCGCGTTAACAATCAACCGTGTGTCTTGGCCTGTCCTTCTCCATGTTCATAAAATCCTAGCCAGACAAGGAATAGGGTCAGAGTTCAACCAGCATCACCAATGGGGCTGTGTTGGTCACTACGGCGCTGCAATATGTTCACACCGGTTGATGAGTAGCTAATTACCCAAGCCTCCACTTCCCCCCTCCCCACCAGCCTCACTACTCACCAGGGACACCAAGTGGTTATGGTTGTTCAACATTGTGGCTGTCACCCTGCAAGCGTGTGTGTGTGTGTGTGTGTGTGTGTGTGTGTGTGTGTGTGTGTGTGTGTGTGTCCCTGTCCCTGTGCATGCATCTATGCATGTAAATCTGGGGGGACGTTGTTTTATAAAAAGGGGATCGTGTTATTCATGATGTTTCTGCCTTTTGCTGTTTGACACTCAGCATGCCTCATGGAAAGCCCTCCTTGTCACCTGTTGTGGTTCTTCGCCTTCTGAACAGCTACATAACAATCCACGATGTGGACATCTCATCATATATGCAGACACTCAGCTTGCTTCCGTAAATGATTTGGGACCCAGGAGATAAAGAAAGGAGGTGTTAGATATGCAGAAGAGAGAAAGGGATAGCCATGAGGGACACGGAGAAGATGGGAAGGAGCAGGGAGAGGGACCCCCTGTGACGAGGAGGGAACGTGTCCCTCCAAAGAGTGCCCACCAACCATGAATGAACTGCGCCCATGCACTCTGATTCCCCTATGGATGCTCTCTCTCTCCTATAGCCTGGATGGTCTTACAAGTGACAGCATCTGGTCGTGCTCCTCTCCCTGTTCAACAGCTCCAAAGACAGGAACCAACGCCCTTACCATGGCCACGGAGACCCACCTTCTGCCTCCCACTCCAACCTCAAGCTGTACCATCTCACCCTTGCTCCCTGAGCTCCAGCCATTCTTGCTTCCTTTCTGTCTTCAAACTTGCTTGCTTCCTCCTACCCCAGGGCCTTTGCATGTGCTGTTCTTACCACCAGGCATGTGCTTCTACTGTTTCCCCTTTGCCTAATCTCCTGGGAGTATCTTGGAAAAATCCTCACAATATTGTCTGGCGCTTTTTTTTTTTTTT
>NW_007249372.1:15823-18940 GCF_000164805.1 Carlito syrichta
GGCAATCCACTCACCTCAGCCTCCCAAAGGCGCGGAATTACAGGCTGAGCCACCAAGCCCAACTGTGTCTGGCACTCTTTTAAGACCACAGTGTAATGGTGTTTGTATGTTATATGAGGTTGATAAGTTCTGACTGTGTGCCAAATAAAGTAACTAAAATCTCCACCCACTTCGAATAAAAAGATTGCGTGATCTGTGGTGGGGAAGGAGAATTATTCAGTGGCTAAACGTCTTTTTAGTGACAGCTCATCTCTGTTTCAAAATTATACTTGCTTGCTTTTCTGATATATGGATATAGAAATGTCTCTATAAATAGATTAAAGGAAAACCTGTCCATCAACAATCCAAACAAAGAAAAGAAAGGCTGAGACTGGAAGTCACCATGGATGGCCCCTAATAAAGCCCCCAAAAACTGAGATGAAGCCCCCCCCAAAAAAACCCTCACTCCTAAATTAGCCCCTCTGGTCAAAGGTCAAGGATAGCCAGTCTCCATTATTTTTTTCCAAAATTACCCCCATAGCTGCCGACTCCATTCTAACACACACACACACACACACACACACACACACACACACACACACACACATGCACACACACAACAACAGCTAGCGTTACAACCAAAAGAAATAAAGGGAAAGTAAATGACAAAATATTTTTTTCCGTTTCAATAGCTAGTGGTTTCTGATTCATTAGAAACTTGTCATTGAAAATGACCTTGCCCAGAGGTCTAGTCATAGGGCAGAAGCCCAGGGTAAGAGCCATGAGCACCTGCGGGAAGTCCTGCTCACACCCTGGGCCTGGCATAGCATGATGTCTCGGGGAAGCCCCCACACACTCCTTGCTTGAGTGGGGTCTCCCTGCCAGGCTCCCTGCAGTTCCCAGGACTTCTGAACCAGCACAGTTCTCAATGATATGATTATGACATGAAAATGTGATTCGTTCCTGTCTTCTCTTCTGTCTAAACTGCAAGCACTATGAGGTTAGAGCTGGCCTGTCTTGTTCACAGTTGTATTCTTAGCACCTAACACAGCGTCAGACATTAAAATGTGTGCTCAGTAAATATTTTGAGCAAATGAAAAAAAGAAGAAAGGAGGGAAGAAGGAAAGAAGGAAGAAGGGAGGAAAAAAGGAAGATGGAAGGAAGGAAGGAAAAAGGAGAAAGGAGGGAAGGAAGGAGGAAGGGAGAAGATGAGGAAGGAAGGCAGAAGGAAGATGGAAGGAAAGAAGGTGGGAGGGAGGAATGAAAGAAATCATGGTAATGTCTGGCCCATAGAGGCTTCCTGTCTTCATCACCAGCGTCCCAGTTTTGCAGTCAAGACTTAATGTGATTGCTGCATGTTGGAAATACCTGGAGAGATTTTTTAAAAAGAGATTGATCCCCAAGCCTCACCCCCAGAGACAGACTCAACTGCCATAGTGAGGCCCGGGCATTGGGCATCGTCAGATCGATTGTGAAGACTCCCGGTAATTCCTGTAAGTCCACGCACAGGCTCCTAGGGCTAGCGAGCCACCACCACCCTGAAGGGTGAGTTCTCAGGTCTGTGCATGCACCCAAAAAGGAGACCCAAAGCCTTGAAGAAGGCTCTGAAGTCAAAGCTTGAGATGGGAGACTGAAGACGTGAGACCTGATTCGTGTTGGGAACTGGGGTAGGAACCCCCAGTCTGAGTATATCTCCTTATCTGAGAAAGGGGAGAAAGAGGAGATGTCTTTCTCCCCTTCCTAGATTCTATCACTACGTTCACTGATCTTTGCTGGTTGGACTGGGAGGCTGCTTTCCTAACAAACCGGGGCAAAACCAGCCAAAGGCCTTCTGCCTCCATTGACTCTACGGAGCTGGGCAGAAGGAGAGTCCTAGCCATACAGCCTTGACTTTGTGGGTGGTAGCACCCTGGTATTCCCCTAGGTTTCCCCTCCTCCTCTTTCCCTTGTTCTTTCCACAGTGAGAGTGAGGAAGGAAGAACAAGATGAATATTCCCTAAAAACATATATGTCTCAGGCTCTTTGGGCGCATTTTTGTATTTTACCCTCTTCCAGGTAGGAGCCATTATCCTCCTGTTTTACAGATTTAAGAAACTGAGGTTCAGGCCAGCCATAGTGGTTCATGCCTGTAATCCCAGAACTTTGGCAGGCTGAGGTAGGAGGATTGCTTGAGCCCAGGAGTTTGGGACCAGCCCGGGCAACACAGCGAGTCTTCACCTCCATAAAAAAAAAATCAAAAAGTTAGCCAGGCATGGTGGTACACACCTGTAGTCTCAGCTACTCAGGAGGCTGAGGCAGAAGGATCATTGGAGCCTAGGAGGTTGAGGCTGCAGTGAGCCATGATCGTGCCACTGCACTTCCCCCAGGCAATAGAGTGAGACCCTGCCTCAAAAAAGAAAAAGAAATTGAAGTTCAAAGACATTTTGACTTGCTCAGAGGTGCCAAGCCCAGGAATGGGAAGCCAGGGTGCTTGGACTAAGCTAACCTGGAATTATGTGAGACTTCCATAAGTCCACGTGACCTCTAGAATCCAGCCTGGGCTATTCCCCCCCTCCCCCGTTCTCTCCTATCAGCTCTGGACGGGGCCTAGAAAGGTTCAGAGTCATGGGTTTTGTGTCAGACAGCTTGGTTCAAACTTTGCCACTGCCCAACTGGCTGATCCTGGCCAAGTATTTTCACATTTCTGACAAGTCTGAGCATTTTTATCCAAAAAAAGATCTTTTTAATGGCAAAAAAAGTGGAGAAAGGATGTTAAAATACAAATACCAATCTCATTATTATATTGTGGAAAGTAGAGCAAATTTTTAAAAGTAAATTAGTCACCTCATCAAAGAAGATATATGGATGACAAGTAAGCATATTAAAGAGGCTTCACTTCACATGGGGCGGGTGGGGAGGGGGAATGCAAGTTAAAACGAGAAACTGCCCCACACCCATCAGAATGGTCAGAATCCAGAGCACCAGCAACACCAAATGCTAGTGAAGATGTGGAGCAACAGGAACCTGCCTTCCCTGCTGGCAGGAGTGCAAAACTGCACAACCATTTTTTTTTTTTTTTGAGTTGGAGTCTCACTCTGTCACCCAGACTGGAGTGCAGTAGCCGCTCCCAGCCACTGCAGCCTCTACCTGCTGGGCTCC
>NW_007249372.1:19831-50581 GCF_000164805.1 Carlito syrichta
CACCGGGAGCGGCCACTGCACTCCAGTCTGGGCAACAGAGTGAGACTCCAACTCAAAAAAATAAAAATAAAAAATAAAAATAAATTTAAAAAATAAAATAAAAAAGATACCTGCACACAGGTATGTTTATCACAGCATTGTTCACAATAGCAAGAACATGGAACCAACCATGCTGCCCATCAAAAGAGGACTGGACTTTTAAAAAGTGGTACATTTACACAATGGAATATTACACAGCCATGAAGAAGAACAAAATCGTGAATTTCACAGCAACCTGGATGGACTTAGTCTATAATACTGAGTGATCTCTCACAGAAACAAAGAACTGAGTATCACATGTTCTCACTCATAAGTGGACCTCGAGCAACTATCATAATACTATAAGACAGGGATTGACAGTAGCGGGAAACTGCAGGGATGTGGGGCAGTGAGGAGGTGGGATTGGCAATAGTGGGAATCTGCCTGGGGAAGGGGGGGCACACCTCATCAACAAGGGTACCTGCACAGTGAATATTTGTATACCTAACCCTGAATTGTACCCCACAATCTTAAAATAAAAAAGTTAAAAAAAAAACCTGTGGTACATCCAGACGAAGGGATATTATTCATTCAGTGCTAAAAAGAATCGAGCTATCAAGCCACAAGAAAGAGTGAAAGAAACTCCGATGCATATTACTAAGTGAAAGAACTCCATCGGAAAAGGCTACAAACTGTATGATTCCCACTGTATGACATTCTGGAAAAGGCAAAACCTTGGAGACAGCAAAGAGATCAGTGGTTGCCAAGGGTTAGGGAGGAGGTATGGGTGAACAGCAGAGCACAGAGGTTTTAGGGCAGCGATACTATTCTATCTATATGATGCGACAGTGGTGTATACAGGTCACTACACATTTTCCCAAACTCATAGAATGTACCAGACAAAGAATGAGCCCTAATGGGAGCTATGAACTTTGGGTAAAAAATATTGTCTACTTTTTTTAAAACCCATAAATTCACACACGTGCACACACACACACAATCTAGGTATTCACAGAAAAAACTCCACAGTGCAGCATACATGGCCCTGCACCAGGAGTCCTCACCCACCTCTCTTCTAGCCCTTTGCCTCCTGTTTCTCCCTCCTCTGGAGCCACACTGGCCTCCTCTGTTCCCCACTCCCACCAGCCGTTTACTAGCTGACCCCTTCCCCTCCCTGCCACGTCCCACACTTCCCGCAGATCTTCCACTGGCTGGTTCCTACTCATCATTTCCATCACAGCATAAATGTTACCTCCTCAGAAAAGCCTTCCCTGATTACCTTATCTAATTCTCCCAACACACACACACACACACACACACACACACACACACACACACACACACACCATGCTTGATCACACTGCTCTTATTTTTTCCATACTGGAAACCCTCTGCTTGTATATTTACATGGGCCCTCGGTGATTATCTGTTTTCTTCCCTTGATGTATAAAGGTGGGGTCTCTCCCATCTTGCTCATCATTTCATCTACAGCACGTGGAACTGTGTTTGGCTCATAATAGATACTCCAAAAATATTTGTTGAAACAGTGCTTGAAATGAAAGCAAATATATTGAATACTTAACACAGAGCAAGCACTCAGTCTAACACATGGCAAGGTTGCCCAGAGGATGCTCTGGTCCTTCCTTGATGCACTGCCACAGGGTCTAGAGTTCTGTTGTTATATCATAAAAGCAGCCACAGGTAATACATAAAAGAATGGGTGTGACTGTGTTCCAATAAAACTTTATTGACAAAAACAGGCTGGGGCCAGATTTGGCCCACAGGTCCTAGCGTGCCAACTCTTGGTCTAGGGAGTCCCCTCTGGGATGTCTCTTATACAAAATGCAAGTTACAGTGCAGGAACTAGCATTTGCAAAGCAGCTATGCCTTGGTCAAGGTACCTGAAATGGTGCATGTCGACAGGACCCTGGGCACTAATTACAACACAGGAACAGTCCATAAACTTTATTGTTCAGCAGGGCTTTGGCCCCCAACTTTGCTTTCTACTGATTTTCCAAAGAGCCATGGAGGTGGGCCCAGTGCTGTGATCACTGATGCATCAGGGAAAGGGAGCCTGCACATTTAATTAAATGTTATTCAAGAAATAAAATTTGGGCCCTCAGCTGACAACGCAGAATATTAAAGCATCAATTTCCTGAAGGAAACCTGCCTTAATGAGATTCTCCAAATAAATGGAAGGGAGAAAAAAAAAAACATATTAATCCCAGCTGCTAATGTCAGCCCCATCAACCCAGAGAGATGTCTTGATCAACAAAAGCTGATGATATTAGTTTACTGTGAAAAGAAGGTGTGTGAGACTCGTCGAATGCTCTGTATTCCAGAGGCAGCCAGAGCCCTGGAGAGAAGACCCTTCATCCCATGAGCCCCAAGAATGAGGTGAAGCCATGACAGGTTGCACTCTCATGAGCAACAGTGCTCATAACTGTTGAGAGTCGAGCTAGTGGAGGGCTGGAGTGGAGTGCCACAGTGCTCTGCCCTTGGTCCTGTCCCAGGCAACCTTTTCATTAATGACTTGGACGGATATTAAGGACAAGGGAGCTGTTGACCTCATTTGTTGAGTTCAGCTTGCTAGAGTTCAATTAATTTATGTAAGATATCTGAAATTCTTAGAACAAAACAGATGCCTAATGAATGTTTCCTCTTCTTGCCTAACCCTTCAAGCCCCTCCTTGCCCCAGAAACCAATGTGAACAAGATCTACTGACTCAATGGAACGTCATCTTCAATGGCTTCTGCCATTCTTACACGCTCTGTGCTGTTACTCACCTAATATCCTTAATTTGACTTATTCTTTATCTCACCTAAATACATTCCTAAGGACACTTTATATCATTACCATAAATGAAAAACTGGTATTACTTGTCACCAGTAAAAAGTAGTCAGAAAGACAAATACAATGTAAACTAAACATTGTTGTTGTGACTGAGTCTCATTGCCAGGTGAAAGCTGTGAACCTGAGATTCATTCTCTCTTCATTAATTAGCGAGATGAGCAAAAATTAGAAAGGGTTAACAATGTCCAAGAACCAGCTGAGACTTTTGTACTACACTGTCAGCTATTCAGTGAAGTTTAAGGTCATGTCTATGTGCCGTGACCTATGCATTAAGACAATCTGAATCTGCTTCTGTTGCTTACACTCAAAGACCCTAATTGATACACAGTCCTTGATTATCAGCTCTGCCCATAGACTTGGACCTGCCACTTCCGCTTTCAAATGTCACAGAGGTGCTTCAAAACAAATCTCAGTTCCAAGTGTGGCCTGTTAAAAGCATCGAGGCTGCTGAGGCCTTTCTTGTCTCAGGTAAAAATTGACTGGGAATCCAGGGCAGAGCTGAGTCCCTTCTGACTCATTATCCCTAGATAGAGTACCTGGTATACAGTAGGCAACAATCCACAGGTGCTGGATGATGGCTGACTAAATACAGCACCGCGCCTTTTTACCACATATCCAAGGACACCTGCTGGCATCTGGGAAGAAAGTTTCTATGTATGTATTTTTTCATCTAATTTTGTGCCTAGAGATTGGAGATGCTTCCCAGTGTGATTGGAGAGAATGTCAATCTTTATTATGGGTGGGATGAATCTGCTTTGGGGGAGTTTGATTGAACGTCCAATGGTCACTATTAGTCTTCATTGAATACTAAATATAAATATGAAGCATCAGAAAAGACAACCAGATTGTGAAAAATTCCCCAAATTTATTTTTGCAGTGCTGTTAAATCCATTTCTGATTAAAATAATTCATCACTTATCTATAACAAGCAATACTGGATGGTTATCCATATGTGAATGTGTCTTAGGAATAGGCACCAACTTAAAATGATTTTTAATAAAAATACATTATTTTTAGCCAGCAATTTGGTTCCAAGGGCTGGTTGCTGACAAAGGGAAGGGAGCTATTCTATAAGTCAGTAAATATTTTTCCAGAAAATAAATTAGGGAGAAAACAGGAGAGGCAGCTAGCTCACAATGTGATACAAATTCATGGTGCTTACCTTTGTAGCAAGTTCCATTTTTCTTCATTTTTGATGAGGGACAGGGGTGGGTTGTAGCTGCTGTTGTGTTGTTAACAAAGTCAATCAACAGCCCCTAATAACTCAGGCCGGGCTTGTAGTTTCCTTGAAAATGTCATGACTTAGAGAAAATTTGAGAAATGGCCCACACTCAAAAAGTCCTTGGTGTGGCATTCAACGCTCTTTACAACCCAATTTCAACCCGCCGTCCTCTGCTGCCCAAATCCCCCAAATCCTCACCTTTCTCCAGAAAGCAGGCAAAGTAGGTTCTCTCTGAAATGAAAGGAAGGAGACAAGAAAACATAATATATACTTGCATTTGCATGAAACAAGCCTGGGAAGATGCTCAGACAACAAAAGAGAGGGGTTGCATGGGGGGGAGAGGAGAGGCAGGGAGGCAGCAGGACGCAGATGGAGTATGGGAAAGAGGGAGACATTTTACTCTGCATCCTTTCAGCCTTTAGATTTTTGAACTATGTGAATGTATCAAAAATTTGGAAATGAAAAGTAAGGAAGGAAAGAGGGACAAAAAGAAGGAAGGAAGGAAGCAAGGACAGAAAGGATGAGAGGGAGGGAGAGGGAGGGAGGGGGAGGGAGGGGGACGGGAGAGAGGAAGGGAGGGAGGAAGACAGGAGCTCCCATTATCCCAGGAACATATTTCCAGGCCTCTGTATTTGCCATTCCCACTTCCTGGAATGCCTTGCTCAGCCTCACACCTGCATACGCCCTTCCATATTTTGCCAAGAAAACTCTGCTTCAGAACCCAGTTTCTATATGAACCCCTCTGTGGTGACATCACCCAAGAAGAGTTCCTCTGTGCTCCCAAAGCATGGGGGTTAGAATGTAAAGTCCCTGTTGGCAGAATCATAAACGCCTGGCTCTGTGTGGGAGTCCCAGCGCATCGTGCAACAGTGGAACAGCAGAAGAACGGGCGTAACGAACGCCATGTGTGTTTAAGGAACTTTTACTCATGTCTTCACGTAGGCTAGGATAAGTTTTAGAGCCCTCGGATAAAATGCAAAATAACTCTGGGATTAAAGGGGAAGTGTGCAAACAACTAACTATATTTTGTTCAAGATTCATAGGAACAAGGAGTTTTGGTGATCGTCACATGAGAAACCGTTACCCAAGGACAAAGAGGTTTCACAAACCTCCCCGGACCGTTGCTGACACCCAGATGTCTCCTCTACCCCTTACCTAAATGTAAAACACAAGGCAAAGCCCACATAATTCTACGATTTTTTTTTAGGACATCAGTTCATCTTCTCAGTTTGCTGACTCTCTAAATAAAGTAGCCTTTCTTGTCTCTCGGCTTATTGGTTGTCGTGTGCAGGCAGAATCAGTTTGGACTCAATTACAATAATAGGTACATAATAAATATTTGTTAAATGAATAAAAGGATGAATGAATGAGCACCTGTAAGGAAGCTGTAGAACGGTTAAAAGCATGGACTTTGGTGTCCGGCAGACCTGACTAATAAAGGCTGTGTGACTTTGGAAACATGAACTAACCTCTCTGAGACTCAATCCCTTTCCCCCAAAGATGTGGTAAAGATTCAATATGATAAATCGTGTGAAATGAGCATGTCATGTTAGCTATATATTTTTTTTCCTAAACAACAGGCTTTTATTTGTTCATAATTTTGGAGGCTGGAAGTTTGAGATCAAGGTGTCACCAGGGTTGGTTTCTTCTGGGGCCTCCCTCCTCAGCTTGTAGATGGCTGTCTTTCCCCTGTGTCCTCACGTGGTCTCCCTCTGTAGATGTTTGTGTCCTAATTTCTCCTTTTACAAATTTATGATTTTAACTAAAATAATGCATATATTTTCAAAACAGGATGTTTTGAAACACATATGAGGGAGGAACCCAAGAAACTCAGGCTTATCTTTTGGAGGGTGGGCCCTTTGTAGTACACTCGGAATTTGTTCCTCCCGATCAAACAATCAATCAAAGTTTTGATCTGGAAGATTTGAGAAGGTTGCATCAAGACTTGCAGAAGAAAGAAGAAACATCCCAAGTGGAGGCAAATAGATGACTGGTTCTTCCACCATGACAACGCACCTGCCCGCACCGCCCAGTGTGTTCAGCAATTTTTTACCAAAAACGGCATGACCTCCCCTCCCTATTCACCTGATCTCACCCAGAGTGACATTTTTTGTTTCCCCAAATTAAAAAAGTCCTCAAAGGGAAACATTTTTGCCAATGTGGAAGAGATGAAACAAAAAAAAACAGCAGAAGCACTTAAATAAAAGGCATCAAAATTGACACGTTCAAAAACTGTTTTGTGCAGTGAAGAAAGCATCTCGGTAGGTGTATTGCATCAAATGGAGAGGACTCTAAGAGTGGCTGAAGTTTAAACATGGAAGAATAAATACACAATTTTTTATGAATAAATTCTGGGTTTTTTTTTTGTTCCCCTCACAAGAATTATGGAATGACTGACTCAAATCAAGCTAGTTAACAAGTGTATTACTTTACATCCTTTTATTATGGTAAGAACACTTAAAATCCACTCTCCTAGTGATTTCTAAGTATACAATACATTATTATTAACTATAGTCATAATGCTGTAGTCACAATCGCTCTCTTGAATGCATTCCTCCCATCAAACAAATTTTGTATCCTTTGACCAACATCTCCCCAATTAACTGCACACCCCCACATCCTTTGGGACCACCTTCCTATTCTCTGCTTCTTTGAGTTTGCCCTTTTATATTCTACATGAATGAGTCCACGCAGTGTTTGTCTTTCTGTGTCTGGCTTATTTCATTTAACATAATGTTCTCCAGTTCCCTCCGAGTTACCCCAAATGACAGGATTCCTTTCTTTCTTATGTCTGCATATAGTATTTCACTGGGTATATGTACCACGGTTTTGTTATCCACTCATCTGTTGATGGACACTTTTTCTATCATGGCTATTGTGACTAGTGGTGCAGTAGACACGGGAGTGCAGATATCTCTTCCATATATTGATTTCCTTTCCTTTGGATATAGATCCACTGGGGGGAGTGGCTGGAACACATAGCAGTTCTATGTAGCTATAGTCTTGTGGTTGTATTTGTGGTATCTGCTGCCATGTTGTATGACGATCCACACTTCTGTCTCCACCACCAGATTGAACGTTCTTTAGGGTAGGGGACCTGTTTTTTTCCACCTCTATGGCATTTCTGCCGTGCCATCCCTGAGCTAGAAGACAGTCAGAAGACAGTTCTCAGCAGGATTGTTGACTGGCTGAGACAGGGAGCAAATAAACGAGGAGCCTCTGTCAGCAGAGAGGGAGAAAGCAGGTGAGCAGGTAGGAGTCTCTCCTGCTGAAAAGTGGGACCCCAGAAATGCAAAGCACCCACGAGATGAAGAGTTCAGAAGCCAGAGCTCATCCTGCACCACATCCCTTCCAGGAATTCAAAACCATTGAGAGTGGGTGCCAGAGCCAGGCCAGGAGCTGTGTCAGCCAGCTCACGCCCACTCTCTCCCTCCCGCTGGAGGTGCCCAGCACCCTGGCCCTCTGCTCACAGATTCCTTTCCCAGGCAGCGCCCTTCCAGTGTAGCTTTCCGTTGTTACCAGCCTGCTCCAGACCCTGCACATGCAACCTGGCACTGTCCTGTTTCCCCATTCCTGGCCCCCGATCTTTCACAAGCAATATGTGCAATTCCTGCTTGACCCTGGCTTTGGCAGGTAATGTCACATAAGTGTTGTTCCCCCCCCCTGCCGCCCGCCCCATTTTACAGAGAGGAAAACTAAGGACCAAGGAAGTTAAATGATTTTTTCCATATTGCACAATTACTACAGAGAGACCAAGCCAGGATTTAATCATAGATCTGCCTGATTCCAAGGCCAAGGGTCTTTCCCATAACCCACATGACCTTCCCTCTGAGACATGTGACCCAGGCTCACTGACTGTTACACCTAGGCTGTCCTAACATCCTCCTTCAAGTTACCTTTTCCAGTTGGGATTGCAGCATCCTTGGATAGGCATGCCTGGCCACCTGTCTGAATATTTCCCCAAATGGGGAGCTCACTTCCTCATGGCCTCTCCCCCTCTAGCTTCCTGTTTCTACCCTGCTGGGAAAACAGATGCTCCTTGGATCTTTCCAGCTCAGGTGGAGGGTCTCTGTTGCTCCCACCCTGCCTCCAACCTCCAGAGCTCGGCCTGACATCCACCTTCAGAGGGAAGGAAGTTTTAGTCTTTCACACCCTGGCACAGTGCTAGGCACATGCTTAAAATGCCCTCTCTGGGGTTTTTCCTGGGTGAGCAGACCCCCAAAGGAGGGACACTCTCCTTGTCCCAGGCTCTGATGCACCTGAATATATTCCTTTAAACATAGCTGTGTTGGTGCCTTTGCAATTTATTTTGGGTAACCAGCCTCTCGGGGTGAAAAGGTGTAGTCATCCTGGAGGTGAGAATTTGGTTTTCCTTTATTTCATTCACTCTTTCCTTCATTAAATCGTCACTGTGGATACGCTGTGCTGGCACTGAAAACGTAGACAGAAATTGGACAGTCCCTGACCTCCAAGAAATTCTCATGGAACCAGGGTCATAGAAATGGAAACAGGTAACCAATATGCAATGTGGAAAGGAGACATGACCACACGATAATTAATCAATGCGTCGTATCATTCTTCATTTAGTGCTACCTGGCCCTGAATGCTGAGAGACCGTGCCTGGCTTACTGATCGCTGCTGTGACCTTGCACTGAGCTCGCGTTCAGTGGGTGCTCAGTGTTGATCTCGTGAATGAAAGGATGAATGTGAACAAATGAATGGATGAATGAATGTCCTAGAGGTTTGTAAAATGTACTATTGGAATACAGAGGGCAGATGCTAACTCCTTGGAAAACAGAGTGTTACAGGATGAATAGAAGTTCACTTCATGGGTCATGTGACAGTGGATGTGGGTGTTAGGGGAGGGAATTTGGGAATGAGGGGACAGAAAGGACTGAGTTGACAAAGAGATGTGGCAAAGGCTGGCATGTTTGGGGGAGCTATGAGTGTTTCAGAGTGGCTGCAGAAAGCACTTCAGTCCCATTCAAATGCACTCAATTACCTGAATTTTGAGCACAATCATTGAGTCTGAAACAGGACCCATCGGCAGCTGGGGCTTGCTCCCAGGAAGAGCTGTGTCCACACCTGCTAGGAGTCAGTGTCTCCCCCTGATCTCTCTCCCTCTGTCTAGCCTGGGTTCTCAGACCCGCTGATGTGACCTTGAGCGGCTGCTGCCCACCCCCAGGATGGAGACTGTCCGTGCTTCCAAAACAGACAGGCATGTGCTAAAATTCATGGCACTCTCCAGTGCCTTGGCAGGTGACGCGCCCTTTCCTGGGTCTGACAGATCCCAGGGCTGCTCATCGACCAATGCGCTCTGTGATTAGCCAGGGTGCGGTGACAGCCAGCTGACATTAATTATCTGTGAGTTAGAGGCATTTAAGAGCACAAACAGAGCACTGTCAGCAAAGCAAACCAGCGTCGTCATTGCTCCCAGGCCTCGCAGCTGGGACCTTGAGCAGCGACAGGGGCCTTCCAAGTTCATGGAGGGGTGGCTGAGGACAGCAGCCCTTCCTGCCCTCTCCGGGGCGGTTCACCAGCAACCTTAGGGTTAATTCGGGAGATGGTCAGGCACCCAGTGGTGAGCCACAGGTGACTCATCCCTCGTCCCTCACCCCAACGCCCCATCCATCACTGCATCTTGACAGTTTCGCCTCCCAGCTAGTTCTCCGATCTGTCCGTGTTTCTGCATTTCCATGGATCCAGCCTGGACTCTCAGCAAGGCGACTGCTTCCACTTCACTGCCCCTCTACTCTGGCCCCTTCTCCGCCAGAGCGGGGCTTTCAAACTCCAAGTCAGACCATGGGCTGCTGCTCAGAACCCACCACCCCTGCAAAGCCAGCACATGGCCCACTGGCTTCTGCTTCCCAGCTCTCTGTTTCCCCACCCCATTCTCTTTCAGTGGGTTTCCCTACTGTGCCTCTGGCCACATGGCTTTTGCCTATGCTGTCCCCTCTCACTGGAATGCTCTTTCTTCCCCTACCCTGCTCACTTTCTAAGGTTCCTTAAATCTCAGGCCATGTGGCCCTTCCTCTACAAAACTTCGCTTAACCCCCAAACACAGCAAGTTCATTTGTCTCGCAAGGAGGCAGCACAGTATAGTGACCAAAGGCTTAAAAGCTGGGGCAACACTCTAGGTTCAAGTACCAAGCCAACCCCTTCCTGGCTGTGTGACTCTGGACAAGGTTCTTAACCTCTCTGCATCTCAATTTTTACCTCTATCAGTGGAGATCGTCATCATCTGAATCCTGCAGGATTATTTTAAGGACTAAGGTAAGAGAGGTACAGAGCCTAGCACAAGAGTGCTATGTGTGCATTCACTATTGCAACTTATACATTTCTTGGTGCAGGTAACATCTCTGTGTGTAACCTTACCCTCATTTGTGTGAGAGTTTAATTTCATGTTCTTCAGTATACTCTCGGCCAGGGTTTCTCAACTTCATTTTGGGATGAACAACTCTTTGTTGCAGGGACTGCCCTGTGCACCGTAGGACAATCTCCTCACTTGATGCCAGTAGTATCCCCCTCGTTATGACAACTGTAAACATCTCCAGACTTTACACGATGTCCTGGTAGAGACCCCTGCTCTGAACTCTATGCCAGCAGGAAGCATACATGGTCTGCATCACTGTCTCCTCCCAGCACCTAGCACAGTGCCTGGCCTCAGGCAGGGGCTCATTAAGTATATGTTAAATGAATGAATGTGCGAATGCATCAATGCATAGAATCAAGAGATTATGTAATATAAAGATCTCAGGGAGGCCAGGTTCTGTGGCTCAGCCTGTAATCCCAGCATTTTGGGAGGCCGAGGCAAGTGGATTGCCTGAGCCCACAGGTTTGAGACCCACCCGGACAACTTGAGGAGACCTCATCTCCACAATAAATCAAAAAAAGTAGCCAGGCATGGTAACGCATGCCCACAGTTCCAGGTACTTGGAAGGCTGAGGTGGAGGGATTGCCAGAACCCAGCAGGTCGAGGCTGTGGTGGCCGGGAGCATGCCACTGCACTCCAGTCTGGGCGACAGAGTGAGACTCCAACTCAAAAAAAAAAGATCTCAGGTGATATAAAGTCAGAAGATCTGGGTTCAAGTCCTGCCTCCACTCGTTTTACAGGGGGTCATCAAGGGCAAAGCACTGATTCTTCTGAGCCTCAGCTATCTCATCTGTGACATGGGGATGGTGATAATGACCGTGATCTCACTCCCATCACTGAAATTGTTATAAGGCTCAGGTGAGCAAACATCAGATAAAGTCCTTTATAAACTGCTGAGTGCTTTACAGATGAGCGGGTTAGAGTAACACCTGCATTTAAGCTAATAGCATGACTTTCCTCCTATCGCCACGCCACAGCCTGCCTTGTCTGGCATTGTCTGGGCTGTGACCGGGCTTGGGCATGTAATGTATGCTGCACGCAAGGCAGATAATATATCCTTTCATCTCCCTTTTAATATAGCTGTAAATATGTCTTATGGGGGAGATAACAGAGATACAGCGCACATAATGGTGATGATGGATCAGACTGATAGGATCTCACACTTGTCACGAGGGCAGCTTGTCTGTCATTGCCCCATTATGGATGGTGTCTTGGGCAGATTGTGGTGTCAAGTGCATTTTGAATTATGGGAAGCTCCGAGCACTTAATTACATTGTGTTTCTAATAAGGCGAAGAGCGGCAGGCAGTGAGGAGAGCGCTGGGCTTCAGAGATTTGCTACCCCAGGTTCAAATCCTGGCTGGAGTGCTCCTGGCTCAAGCACATCACCTGTCCTCTCTGGGCCCCAGTCACCTGATCTATTAAATGGGTGTCTCAGCATGATGAGACCTTTGAAAGGGACCTCCCTTCAGAGTAAGGGCAGGGACAAGGAAAGCAGGACAACTCTGATCCTACTAAATTCCAAGTACCCGTCAAATGTGCAAAATTGGGTTTATTTGCAGGAAATGATTCCACTCAGGGGAGTCCGTGCTTTCACTTCTAGCATGAACCAGAGGGTATTCTTGAGCCTTTCAGCTAGCACCTCAGAATATCGTGGCACAATGGGTGGAATGTGGAGCCCAACCCAACACCCTGGGATTTGGCTCAGGTCCTGGCCTCTCATGTCCCCAAAGTGCAGACTGGGAGTAACAGGCACTTCTGTCTTGGATGGCTTTTGTCACAACCAAAGGGAGTAACTGGGACGATGTGTATCCATGGGACTCTCAGAATCACGAATGACCCTGGGAGGGAGGTGGGGGTGGTTTTAAAGAGTAGCAACACAAATCCTTCGGTGTTGCAGCTGTTCAGTATCTTGGTTGTAGTGGTGGATATACAAGCCTACACACATCATACAGTTGTACAGCACTTAATATGTGCAACACATATCCACACACACAAATGAACACAAGTAACACCATGGAAATCTGAATAAGCGTAGTCAACTGACTGAATGTCATTGTCCTTGTTGTGATATTATCCTACAGTTTTATGAAATGTTGCCACTGGGGAAAACCGGGATGAATATAAAAAGGATTTCCCACAACTGTATGTGAGTTTAAAATTATTTCAACACACACACAAATTGTGAGGTTCCACCCCCAGAGTTTCAGCAGGTCTGATGCAGTAGAACTTGCATTTCTAACACATTCCCAGAGGGTGCTGATGCTGCTGGTCAGAGTTCAGACTTTGAGAACCACTGAGCTAGTATACAGGTTAAACTGTGCTATCAAGGAAGGCCCCCCCAAAAGCTTCAAAAAGACAGAAAGTTTGCATTCATGGGATTGCCTCAGCATGACCCATCCAGGTTGGTAGACAGACCTGGCTCCATAACATCCTGCAAAGACGTGGGTTCTTTCCACATGTGGCCTCACCAGCCCCTCACAGTCATGGTTAGCCCTGGTCCCCGCCATGTCTGGAAAAGAGGGAGGAGAGAAATTCCAGTATCAGCAGCTTCTGTGGAAATAGGCTTAGAGGAAGCTGCACATAGAGAAGGGTGCATCTGAGATGTGCTCCCTCCAGGAGCATCTCAGAGTCAAGTGAGAGGTCACAGGGGAGGGATGAGGAGAACTCAGGGACATTCCAATTCCTTTGCCACATCCTCTTTTATCCTTCTATTACTTTTGTCTGTTTCCCTTTGGACGTAAGAGGAATGATAACCCAAAATGAGAATGGCCCAAGGGGTGGCTTCTGAAGCAAAACTTCAGGCAGCTCTGCTCTGCCTGGGTTCCAGATAGGCCCTGTTCACCTCCTCCCCCATCAGCAACCTGCCCCAACCCTTCCTGTCAGCACCTGGGCTCTCTGCCTTCCAGATCCAGGGCCTGAGGAAAGCAGGAATGTCCAACAGAGTGACCCTGGGGCTCCAAGTCCAGGACTGGGAGCAAGATGACTATAGTCATACCCTCCCCGATCCCCTTTGGCCTGGTAGCTGTAAGGACAGTCAGACACTTGTCCAGAGTCCACTGGCCCCACTATCTGCTGTGCAAACGCTTCCCTTGTGCCATTCGTATTCCGCAAGTTACAGAAATATCTCACACATGAAATGAGTCAAGGTCATTAAACTTTGTGGAGAGATGGCTTCAGGTGTTTTCTCAGAATGTATCACCCACAAAACCACCCAGACTGTGCACAATTAGAGGGAGCTCAGAGCAGCTCATGGGTAATGGGCCTGTTTTATTTCCCTTTTGGGGGATCTTTAGCTCGGGTTGCCAAGTTCCCTTCCATAAGAGTTGACGACAAATGTCTTAATTAAAGTAAGGATGGTGGATGCAGTAACGTCACGTCCCTCTGAAGTGAAGGGTGGAGCAACAAGAAGACACACAACAGATGTCAATGGGACCCGCTGTGTCCTGTCAGAATTCATGGAAAACTGAGTTGTAGTGACAATGATGGTGATGAGGAAGATGCTGACCATGTTGAAGACTATGACAATAACCTCAAACAGCTGGACTCGGTGGCTCAGCCTGTAATCCCATGCCTTTGGAAGGCTGAGGTGAGTGGATTGCCTGAGCCCGCGGGTTCGAGACCCGCCTGGGCAGCGAGACCTCATCTCTACAATAAATCAAAAAATCAGCCAGGCGTGGTAGCGCATGCCTGTAATTCCAGCTACTCGGAAGGCTGAGGCAGAAGGGTTGCCAGAACCCAGCAGGTCGAGTCTGCGGTGGCCGGGAGAGGCCGCTGCACTCCAGTCTGGGTGACAGTGAGACTCCAACTCAAAAAATAAATAAATAAATAATAACCTCAAACAATGTTAGGTACATATTGGGCACCAGGATCTTACACTGTGTGTATCCCATGATATGCATAAGTACTATAAATAGAGACTCAGAGAAGTTCAAATACCTGCCAAGGTCACACAGTCAGCAGTTGGGGCTGCCTGGACATTAGTCTGGGACGTGCAGTTCTTTAGCACATCAGATATTGCAAACTGGCTGTCCAGTGCTAAACTCTAACCCTCAGATGTATTTTGCTTGACCCACGGAGTGCATTAAATTCTTTGAATTGGTTGCCGATACTTAAATATTGGAGGGTTTTTATTTCATATTACTGAAAGTATCCCAGTTTCTGGCTTTCTAGAAAAATCTATAACAGCCGACACTGCCAAGGCCACAATCCCCTTATGGTAGCTATTGTGCAAAACTTGACTTGTGTTCACCACTCTGCCCAACTCCTACCTGGGCCATTTCTCTTGTTAGGACATAAACTAGCCCATAGGCATTTGCATATTCAACCTTACAAATTCTAGGAGGGGCTATGCAGGTTGGTGGCTGGCCATCTGACTGATCAGCATTGTGGGGTGACCTTCCTCTAACCCAAAGGTCAGAAACTGGATTAGGTACCTTGCTGGTGTTCCAGATCCCTGGGAGGGCCTGCTAGGGATCAGGTGTGGGCTGGGCTTGATGGGAGTTCAGGCAACTGGTCCAGAAACTGTCAAGGCATCCCCCTTAAAAAGCATGACATGAACTTAGATCAAAAGATGAAATTGGTTTGGGAGGGGTTACGTTCTGCTGGGAGAAAACAATCTGCCTGGCACAAACATGATCAATGTCTGCTCAGTGAATTCCCCTAGAAACTGTGAAATTGCATAAAAGATTTGATCAAAGTCTCCATCAGCCGCCAAGCTGTAATGACTTCTGTGATTTTTCTTAACCGGATTTTAATTTTTATGTTTATTATTTGGGGACTGATGGAGCAGAGGAAATGCGTCAGCCTCCAAATTCCACTTTCATTCTCTCCTGTGAAGCTCTTTAAGAACTCAGGAAAACTCAATTGCAAAAGAAAAGCATTTGGCTCTCAGTGTTTCATGTTTTGTTCCCGTTCCCCGGGCTTGGAGACAGCTCGGGAACTTAATTAAAATCAATGGAGAAAAAGAATTGAATACATCACAACATGAATATCCCTGAAAGTCTATATCATAGCCCAGCAGCATAGAGGTAAAAAAAATGTTCTGTTTCCTCTCTCCCTCTGGAAAGAAGAAAAATTAAAGTTATCTCTGAGAATACTTGAGATCTCTCTCTCCTGAAAAATAAGTAATAGAAAAAAGAAAGTGTCTAGAAATCAAAAGGTATGCACAGATCTCCCCTCACTTCCAAGAGGGGTCCCTACACCATAGCAAAGACCTCCATCCTGATGGCACCAGGCAACACGTGTATCTGGGTCCCTCAAGCAACCCCACAGTGTAGTTGTGCTTAGCTCCATTTTGCAAATGAGGTTAAATAATTTCCCCCAACTTTACCCGGGCTCCATGTGACTACCAATGTCCATCCTTCACCTTGAACTTGGCAAGATTTTCTTCCCAAAACAACCCAGTGATTTTCCCTATATTCCCTTTCCAAAGGTCTGAATCACACCCAGAAAGGGGTGGGAAAGAACTCCACGGGGTCACCAGCCTGTCCCCATGCCTCTCGGCACAATTATACTTAAACCACTCTGTCCCCAGGGGAATCAAGGTCATTCTGTTATGGCTCCAGAGGAAGAAATTCTAATCCAGCCTTGAAAATGCGCTTAAGTTTTTAACATTTCTCATCCTCCAGGGAGCAGGGTTTGCTTGAATCTGATCTGAATCCTTTGGGCTACAGGCTGGATCATGTCCCTGGGGCAAATCTGAGAATGAGTGATATACCTTTCCCTTCCCTCATCCCTCCCTCTCTCCCTCCGTTTTCCCCAAAATTCTGTCCTCCCACCTCCCAAAACAGAAAAAACACCCAGCCTAGTGCCTGGTGCAAAGCTGTGTTTCTTAAATATGAAGTCCTTCCTTCTGTGTTCTCTTTCTACTGTGCCTGGGCTCTGGGATTGCAGAGGTAACTGTCTTTCTCTTGGAGGAGCTCACAGTCTAGAAAGAAGGACCGTGTTTAAACACATAGCCGTGGTGCAGAGAGGTGAGTGCAATTATAGATCCAAAACCCACCGTGAAGCCTCAGAGAAGTACCTAATCTGCCCTCTACAACCACGTCCCCATCATGTCACCACCTGCTAAAAACCTTCCCATTGCCTTAGGACAAAGGCTGGATCCGAGAGTCTTGTCTGATCGGACCCTGCATGGTGGTGGCCTTACCTCTCCCACTCCCCCTCACTGCCTGAGCTCCAACCATTGCCCTAAATGTCCTCTTGCTTCATCCTGGTGTATTTCTGCCTCTGTCCTTCATCTGACCAAATCCTCTGGCATCTTCCATATCTGCTTAAATACCAGTTTCTCAAGAAGCCCTTCAATACTCACCTCCCAAATGCAGGTACAAGTCCCTTGCTATATGCTCAAGCTACATAATATGAAAGTTTCCTTTTCTAACTACTACCACATATGTCATTAATCTCTCTATGGCTATCTATTCTGATAGGCAGAAAGCATCCCTGGGCAGGGAAGCCTTCATAAAGGAGACCTTGATGGTTAGATAGGACAGACCTGTGGAGAGAGGGGAGGTCAGATGAAGCATGAACTTAAAGGATGTTTCTAGGGTTGGATCATAGCATGTGCATGGGTCAATGCCATTAACAAACCACCTCAAACTCAGTGACGTATGGCAAAAAATATTATTCTCGCACTCATGAGTCTGCAGGTTGACTGTTGAAGGGTTGATCTAGGCTGTGTGCATGGCTGATGTCTCTACAACAAGGCAAGATACAGGTTGGCTGTGCTTGGCTCCAGGCTCTAGCCTGGCTGAAATCAGTTCCATGCATGTTTGTTCTAGGCCCAGACTGAAGGGGCCATGCTCATTTGGGGCTTGCCATTCTTATGATGTATCATCTAAGTCCAAGGGGACAATGAGGAGCAAGTCTTCTCACACCTTGGTACAGAATGGGCACTCTGAGCCTCCCACCCCCATTCCATTGGCCAAAGGAAGCCCCAAGACCAAGCCCAAAATTGATGGGGTAAGAAAGTGCATTCTCTGCTTCTACTGAAGTTACCACAGTATCAAATGGTAAAGCACATGGATATATAGCTTAACATGGGGGTTGTGAACAACTGCAAAAAGGATTCCATTTCTCACACCAAGAGTGGGATGAGGTGAAAGGAATAACCCAAGATGGTACCCAGGTTTCTGTTTGTGCCAAGAACTGAAGTGTGTATCATTCTCGGAGGTGGAGAACTCATGAGGAACAGCACCTGGGGGCAAAGGATATGGAGTTGTGTTTTGAGCATGTCAAAGAGTGTAGTGCTCATGGCACAGTCATGTAGAAAGGTCTGACCCCTACTAACTCCACAGGTCTGTGTCTCAAAGGGAAGGTCTGAGCTGAAATAAGATGGCAACCAAAGCTTCAGGGGATGGAGAGAACTGCAGGGAGAGTGTGGGGTGATGGACATCCCTGATGGAAACAGCTTTCCTAGCCTCCTTTGCAACTAGGGATGGTCACGTGATCGGGTTCCAGCCAATAGGATGAAAGGAAAGATTTATCAGGAGGGCTTTTGAAAGTTTTGCTCTACCATTAACCAGGCAAATGCATGGAAAGAGATGCTAATGTTGCTACTTATCATTGGCCCTGCCTGAAAGAAAGTAAGATGCCAGCCGGGCTCGGTGGCTCAGCCTGTAATCCCGTGCCTTTGGGAGGCTGAGGTGAAGGGATTGCCGGAGCCCACGGGTTCGAGACCCGCCTGGGCAGCGAGACCTCATCTCTACAATAAATAAAAAAATCAGCCGGGCGTGGTAGCGCATGCCTATAATTCCAGCTACTTGGATGGCTGAGGCGGAAGGATCGCTAGAGCCCAGCAGGTCGAGGCTGCGGTGGTGGCTGCCACTCCAGTCGGGGCCACAGAGTGAGACTCCAACTCAAAAAAAAAAAGAAAAAAAGAAAATAAGATGCCGCCTACAGCATTTTCTCACTGTGAGACTGGCAAGCATGAGGAAGAAAGGCTAACAAGCCACAGAGGGAAAATTGTAGAAAATGCCTGGTCCTTCATGACATCACCAGGTAAACCAAAGGCCTCTGAAGGATCATTTCAGGGAAACAATAAGTATCGTTACAGTTTAAGACATTGTTACTCAAGCAATCTGCCACTCATAACTGGATGTATTTCTAATTGATACAAGGGCTATGGACTAAACCTGGGGGGAATAGCAACAGATATTTAATGGGTGGGCAAAAGAGGAGGAGTCAGTAAAAGAGGCAGGAAAAGAAAAAAAAACACATCTTGGAATATGAAGAAGGTTTCAAAATATTATCAGAGCCCAAATATGCAGAGAATTTTATTTCAATGACACATCAAAATTATGCACCGAATTTCACAAGCAGGAGGCTGTTGATGTCCTTAATGAAAGAAAGTTTTTTGGTGGGAAGGAGAGAAATGGAAGGAAAGATCCCAAGGAATGAAGCGTCGGCATTCACCTCTCTTCTCTTTTGACTGAGCCCTTACCCATAACTCCAAGACTGAGGCATGTGGCCCAGTGCCAGTCATTTAGGGGAACCAAACCCCCTAACTACAGTCATTAGTTCAGAGATTGGCGTGGGCCCAAGTTAGGCTAATCAAGGTGGAATCTGGGCCTGGTGTTATGTGGCAGGAAGAGATCCACTATTTTTTTTAATGATTCCATAATTAACCTGGAAAGATTGTTATAATATCAAGGAGGAGAAAGGGAGAAAATATATTGCTCACCATAAAAATGCAGTAAAAGATAGAGCACAAATAGCCACTTTGTAAAGCTGAAATATTGCCATTCTGTGATTAACACTCTGTGCATTAACCTGGTATTGTAGATACTTTTTTTTTAACCCTGGATTTGAACTTGTAAGGATATGAGGATCAAGCCATGTTGCCACCATGCTGGTAGAGACTGAAAAGGCATCCAATCCAGAAAAAGTGAGGAGAACAGGGAGAAACTGGGTCCTGTGATATTATATGAGTACCTGAATCCAGCTATACCTGGAGTGAGACCATATCCTGGACTTGAGTAATAAATTCCCTAGTCATTCTCTTACCATTTGGGGGGCAGTGTGTCTGGTACTTATGCAGAAAGTTTTCTGATTAAATTTTTAAAAGAGTGAAGTGGAGTAGGAGTAGGGATCAGTGTCATTTTTACTTTCGAATGCTGGCATTAGCAAGCAAAGATAAAATCCCCTCCCCAGAATTATCTTGCTTAGAATTAAACAACTTAATGAACTTAAAGGATGTTTCTAGGGTTGGATCATAGCGTGTGCATCGGTCAATGCCATTAACAAACCGCCTCAAACTCAGTGGCTTATAGCAAGAAGCCTTATCCCTACACTCACAGAATTACCTTATTTAGTCACCATTATTCAGACATCAGCTTTAATTTCCACCCTATGTGAAGGGAAAAGAGGAAGGAGGCTGTCTGGCCGTTTCAATCCCTTTCTGTCTGAGCATCCTGGGGTCTCACTCCTTTTCTCCAGCTGGAGAGATGAGCCACCCATCTGACTTATCACTCTCTGTTTTTGTTTGCATTTGTTTTCATCAGCCTCCAGCAAGATGCTAAGAGTGATTGTTCCCAAAAAGTGCATCCAAGAGAGCACACTGATTTCAGAGCAACTGATAGTCTCTGCTAGGATGCAGTCCTGCCGAGATTATCCATGTGGGGCCAGTGCTCTTTGCCAAGAGCTCCTAATAATTCTCTGAGCATGTCTTGCATCAAGCCCGGCATCACAGCAGGGCAGAGGCTGCCGCTGGGGGCTAAGTGGCTGCAGCTGTGTAGGTTAAAGGTTTGCAGAGGCAGGGAGCCAGTAGATGATTATAGTCACAAGAGCATTCAATGTGTCGCTGGTGCTCTACCCATCACCCCGGGACCTTACCAGGAGAGAGGCAGAATGAGGAAAAGGATCCAGGAGCCTAGCAATGCCCTGATGTGAGAACCTTCTGAAATGCAGTCGCCTAGCCCAATTGAGATGAGCCTGGGCAAGCACAGTCTGATCTGGTTTTAGCCTAGCAAGGATATCAAAGGCACCAGATAGGGACCAGAGAGAGATGGTATGCTACATCTGTCACGATGTGGCTTGGGGCTAGCAGTCAACTCTGAGACCAAATACAAAACAATAAACCCAGGAAGGGTCAGGCAGGGGAGAGACGGACAAATACCAAAATCTGAAGTAAGAATCACAGACTCACATGACCTCGGGGCTAGAACAGGAAAGAAACAAGTGAATGAACCATGCTGGGGGAAAACAGATTACAGAGAACTGAAAAACTTATGTCCTATTAATATAAGCAGCTACTCTTCAACCTAAACTAGGTAGAAAGAAAGGGTAGTGCTGTCTGTCCAGTTGTTCTAGAGAAGCAAGAAGCCTATAGGGTCTCTTTTTAAGGGAATCGTTTAATTTTTAAATACTGGCCACTATTTCAACTCCTTTATTTTTTTTCTTTTTTAAGACAATATAAACTTCTGGCTTCTGGTCCAACAAATAGGAAGCTTAGAAGTATCACTCCATCCTAACAACATGTTATAAGCTGAACAAACAGAAATCAGCAACACTTCTTAGATCCATTAGAGAAGTAAGGCCAAAGGGCAAACTGCTGCCCCCAAAATGGAGAGACAGACAGGCAGATACAGAAAATCACAACTTATCAGAGCAGAAACCCATCAGTGAACACCTCCCCAGGAACCGGAGCCAGGGTAGGAAAACCCGAAATGTATTTGATGAATTGTTAGAGGTTCAGTGTGGACAAGTCTAAGAGTAAAAAAATCCAGAAGAATTGAGTCATCAGAGGCCCCACACTTTAGGGAGTTTTACCTCCAGGGCCCAAAATACTTCCAAAAGAAGAGGGAGGGAAGAAACCAATTTGAAATGTACCAACACATTCTGTTCTTCTTAACAAAGCCTGCCCCCAGGAGAAACTACTTTTCCAGAGCTTAATCTACTGGAATTTTATCAGAGTCTAGCTGATCCGGGGAAAGGGAAATACCCAACGCTAGCCCTATCTAGCAAACCTGTCCCACCTAAGGGGTGGGGGTTGAGGAGCACTGGTGAAATTTACAATACAGTGGCACAGGATCACTGAAAGACTGAGACTCAATAGAACCGTTGAATGCTTTTTCTCCCCCACACCTTACCACTGGACTTACTAAAGGCCTGTTACTGCCTTTTACTCAACACATCATCTCTACCTTGCAACAAAAAATTACAAGGTATACTAAAAGGCAAAAACACAGCTTGAAGAGATTGAACGCACATCAGAACCAGAGTCTCATACGGTAGGAATTATAAGACTAAGAATTTTTTTAAACTAAGATTAATATACTAAGGGCTTTGATTGAACAATAGATGACATACAAGAACAGATGGATAACGTTAGCAGAGAGCTGGAAATTCTAACAAAGAATTAAAAATTCTAGAGATCAAAAACACTGTAACAGAAATAAAGAATGTCAGTTTTAAGCTCATTAGTAGACTAAATATGCCTGAGGAAAGAGCCACTGAGCTTGAGGATCTGACAACGGAAACAATCAACACTGAAATGCAAAGAGAAAAAAACTTGAAAAAACAGAGCAGCATATCAAAAAACTGTGGAACAACTACAAATGATGTAAATACATGTATCAAAATAGCAGAAGCAGGGGGGGAAAGAAGTTAGAAGCAATATTTGAAGCAATAATGACAGAATTTTTTCTGAATTGATGCCAGATACCAAATAATAAATCTAGGAAGCTCAGAGAACACCAAGCTAAATAAGTGCTCCCCAAGTGGGGGAATAGATATACCATATTCAAATTTCAAAAAATCAAAGATAAAGAAAGAACTTTAAAGAAGCCAGAGGGAAAAAAATTTCCTACTTATAGAGAAGCAAAAATAAGAATTATATCCAATCTCACCTCAGAAACCATGCAAGTAAGAAGAAAGTGAAGTGAAAATTTAAAGTAGAGAGAGAGAAAAAAAAACCAATATAGAATTCTGTGCTCTGCAAAATTATGCTTCAAAAATGAAGGAAAACTAGACTTTCTCAGGCAAAAATGGGGGAAATCTATTGCCCCCTCAAGAAATGTTCAAAGAAGTTCTTCAGAGTGAGGGAAAATAATATAGGTAAGAAACTCAGATCTACATCAAGAAAAGAAGAGCATCAGAGAATGAATAAGTGAAGGTAAAATTAAAATCCCTGTTTTATCTTATTCTTATTTAACAGGTAAGTTTCTTCAAACTAATAATAGCAATGTATTTGATTATGTACATTTGTTTATGTGTGTCTATACAACTATATTTATGTATAAATAGAATTGATGACAGTAATAATATGAGAAACAGGAGGAAAGAATTAGAAGTACCTGCTATTAGAAGGTACTTGCATTATGTGTGAAGCTGTGTAATGTTATCTGAAAGTGAACTTGGATTCGTTGTAAAGGTTTATTGCAAACTCGAGGGCAACCACTAAAAAATGATTAAGTAAAATAAGATGAAGAAGAAAGGAAAAGAAGCATAATTGATATGCTTAAAAGGATAATCATATAAAACGCTCAATTAAAACCCCAAAAGGCAGAAAAATTGTGGAACACAAAAACAGAAACAAAGAAAAAGGGAAACAAATAGAAAAAAATAACAAATATAGTGGATATTACTCTAACTGTATCAATAATCACTTTAAACATCACTGGTTCTAAGCACCCTAGTTAAAAGACAGAAATTTTCAGAACAGGTCAAAAAAAACAGACCCAATATATATCCTATCTTTAAGAAACCTACTTTAAACATAAAGACACACGTATATTAAAAAGCAAAGAGATGGATAAAGAAATACCATGCCAACACTAATCAAAAGAAAGTGGGAGTGAGAGTAGCTATATAAATTTAAAACAGAGCTGACTTCAGAGCAAGGAAAGTTACCAGGGATAAAGAGGTGCATTACATAAGAGTGTCAATACATTCCAAGAAGACATAACAATCCTTAACATGTATGCACCAAACAACAGATCATCAAAATATATGAGGCAAAAACTGATAGAACTGCAAGAAGAAATCAATGAATCCACAATTATAGTTGGAGACTTTAACACAATCTGCCAAAACTCACACAAAAAGATACAGACTGACCTTTCCACGTTACGCGCAGAGGGGTCCATACGGCGTTGTTCTCAATTCCCATAGTAATTTAAAGGGAAACTTTCACAATGTCCGGAGCCCTTGACGTCCTGCAAATGACGGAGGAGGATGTCCTCAAATTCCTTGCAGCAGGCACCCACTTAGGTGGCACCAACCTTGGCTTCCAAATGGAACAGTACATCTATAAAAGGAAGAGTGATGGCATCTACATTTCAAATCTGAAGAGGACCTGGGAGAAGCTTCTGCTTGCAGCTCATGCCATCGTTGCCATTGAAAACCCTGCGGATGTCAGTGTCATATCTTCCAGGAATACTGGCCAGCGGGCTGTGCTGAAGTTTGCTGCCGCCACTGGAGCCACTCCTATCACTGGTCGCTTCACTCCTGGAACCTTCACCAACCAGATCCAAGCAGCCTTCCGGGAGCCCCGTCTACTGGTGGTTACTGATCCCAGGGCTGACCACCAGCCTCTCAGAGGCATCTTATGCTAACCTGCCCACCATTGCTGTGTGTAACACAGACTCTCCTCTGCACTATGTGGACATTGCCATCCCGTGCAACAATAAGGGAGCTCACTCAGTGGGCCTGATAGTGGGTCTGATGTGGATGGTGGCTCGGGAAGTTCTGCGCATGTGTGGCACCATCTCCCGTGAACACCCGTGGGAGGTTATGCCTGATCTCTACTTCTACAGAGATCCTGAAGAGGTTGAAAAGGAAGAGCAGGCTGCTGCTGAAAAAGCTGTTGACCAAAGAAGAATTTCAGGGTGAATGGACAGCTCCAGCTCCTGAGTTCACTGCTACTCAGCCTGAGGTTGCGGACTGGTCTGAAGGTGTGCAAGTGCCCTCTGTGCCAATTCAGCAGTTTCCGACTGAAGACTAGAGTGCTCAGCCTGCCACAGAAGACTGGTCTGCAGCTCCCACTGCTCAGGCCACTGAATGGGTAGGGACAACCACTGAGTCGTCTTAACCTCTTAAGCAACACAGGCTCTTAAGCAACACGGAAATAAGGTTGGCGGAAAATAAACTTGTTTCTAAGGGGAAAAAAAAGTTACAGACTGAATAGGCATATATCTATTAAAGAAACTGAATTATTCATGAATAATCTTCCAAAACAGAAAGTGCCAACTCCAAATAGGTTCACCGGGGTTCTCTACAATCTCTTCCAGAAGTTAGAAGCAGAAGGATGTTGATAGTGGGGAATGTTGTGTGTTAGGGTACGGACAGGGTGAGGGTGGCGTGTTGGAGGGGTGAAGAGGGAAGGAGAGGCATGGCACCAGTAACCCAGAGACTCAAGTAAATGCAAAGAATTGTGACATACAAAGAGGTTAAGAAAGAAAAGTTTATTTAAAAGTAAATTAGAGCCGGGCTCGGTGGCTCAGCCTGTAATCCTGCGCTTTGGGAGGCTGAGGTGAGTGAATTGCCTGAGCTCACAGGTTCAAGATCCGCCTGGGCAACTTGGCGAGACCTCACCTCTACGATAAATCAAAAATCAACCAGGCATGGTAGCACATGCCTGTAATTCCGGCTACTTGGAAGGCTGAGGCAGAAGGATCGCCGGAGCCCCAGCAGGTCGAGGCTGCGGTGGCCGGGAGCAGCCACTGCACTCCAGTCTGGGTGACAGAGTGAGACTCCAACTCAAAAAAAAAAAGTAAATTAGAGACAGAGAAGGGAGAAAGAAGATTCACCTCCCCAAGGTCGGGGAGGGGGACCAAAGCCAGGAAACATGGCAACAGCCATAGCTCTAAGAGCACATGGCCACACTAGAGTCTAGCAAGGCAATGGCCGCTGGTTGCTTGTAGTTGAGTCCTTTTAACCATTCCCCTAGATGAGGGAAGATCATGAAGGTGATTGGGTGGTGGTCTGCTTCCACGTTATCACGAAAAGGCAGGCAAGTGTAGGTACTGATGTCAGGTGATGGACAGCAGGCAGATGGGTGGGTTAGTCACATGATTGCTGCCATGGTGGAGTTTATTCGCATCACATAGGTCACAAGGGCTGATTAGGTTAACCCTGGGAGGGTGGTTCCTGCAAGAGACTTGTTAGACATTTGCAATTCACAAACTCAGACATTTGCAACTCACAAATTCCTTGACCAAAGGTGGGGAGGTTGTATTATTGCTTTTATGATCAAGGCTGACCTTTGATCTTCAGCCTTGAGAGGAACCTAAAAGTTTACTAGAGATTATTATGCTAAACCATGAATGGTTGGGCTGTCCTGGTCTTGTATCTGAAGATTTGCTGAGGGGGATGGGATAGGCTGCTGTTTGTCCTGCCGTAGAGTGTCTGAATGCTTTCTAATGGTTATGCTGAGGCAAAAAGACTAAACCCATCCAGTGTGCATGTGAAGACGGGCTATAAGGAAACTCTCTGTAACTCCACACAATTTTTCTGTGGACCTAAATCTGTTCTTTTGAAAGTTTATGAATTTAAAAAATAAAAACCTGAAAGAAAAAAAAATTTATACACACACACACACACACACACACACACACACACACACACACTACCCAATCATTTTGGTCATGTGCAAGAGGTGACATGGAGGCAGGCCCAAACTTCATGAAGAGGTGATTAATGGGGAAACTAGGCTACCTATCCATCCATCCTTTCACCCTTTATCCTTCCCTTCTTCTTCATCTTCTTTTATTTAATCATTTTTTAGTGGTTGCCCTAGAGTTTGCAATAAACATTTGCAACTAATCCAAGTTCACTTCCAGATAGCATTACACAGCTTCACACGTCCACTCAGACAACAGCAATGTTCTTTGCCTGTTGCCTTTGACATTCCAAACCTTGTCCCTGAGTCTGGTGTATGTCCATAGGTGAAAATCAAAAATCTTTGCTTTATGAAATTCACAAGTTGGTGCAGAAACACTGAGTAAACACAGTTGATTAGTTAGGTAGAATAGGAGACCTTTTTTTTTTTTTTAAGAAAGCAGGATTTATTGAGAGGACAGAAAAGCTCCCACAGTGGGAGGGGACCCAAAGGGGTTGCCCCTACAATTTTAAACAGAGTTGCAAGAGATGGTTTCAAAAATGATACTTAAGACTTACAGAAAATCAGGGGAAGCTGTGAGGATAGCCAGAGGAGAGTGCTCTAAGCAGAAGGAACAAGAAGTATTAAATCCCTGAGGCAGGAATATGTATAAGTAACAGCCAGGAGTCCAGGAGGGCTGGAGTGGAGGAATCCAGGAGAGAAATGAGAGATCAGAACTGAGGAGAACAGGTGACATATTGCACACCCCTGCCTGCACTAGGAGTGAGCTAAGAAGCCACTGATTTCAAGCAGAGGAGTGATCTGCCATGTTTGGTTTTTTGTTTGTTTGTTTAATATAGTGGTGGTAACCTCCATCCACAAACTCAGAAAGAAAAGAAATGTCACTTCATTTTCTTTAAGCCAACCTAACTGTCACTCTTCTCTTACTGCAAAGAAATCCCATCTCAGTCATTAAAACATCTCCTTCCTACATCTGGTCGTGCTCACATATGGAGGCCAGGACGTGAAGGTCTACCTCCAACTGAAGTGGGCCATAGTCATTGCCAGTGGTTTTTTTTTTTTTTTTTTTTTTTTGAGTTGGAGTCTCACTCTGTCGCCCAGACTGGAGTGCAGGGGCCACTCCCGGCCACTGCAGCCTCTACCTGCTGGGCTCCGGCAATCCTTCCGCCTCAGCCTTCCAAGTAGCTGGAACTACAGGCGTGTGCTACCACACCCGGCTAATTTTTGATTTATTGTAGAGATGAGGTCTCGCCAAGTTGCCCAGGCAGGTCTTGAACCCGCGGACTCAGGCAATCCACTCACCTCAACCTCCCAGCCAGTGTTCTTGTTATTTGATCTATAAGGAGTCTTGTGTCCTGATGGGGCACAGCTTGAGACCCATTGCCTAGCTTCCTGTGCAGGGCATGCAACCATTTGTTTAGGTAATCCTAGGTACTGTAACAAATAAATCCAAAACTATAGTGGCTTAATGACACAGAAGATAATTTTTTGCTTGTTTGATATTTCAGGGCAGGCGATCCTGGTTGGTGGGAAACTTGTCTCTATATGGTGATATAGAGACTCAAACCTCTTCTATTTTTTTATCCCTACAAAACCCTAGAGAATTTAAGCTTCTCTGTATCCAGGGAGAAGGGATAAGAGAGAGATACATCCACTTGTTAACTATCTTGGCTTAGAGTTCACACACCTCACTTCTATTTACATTCCACTGAGGAGAACTGGTCACATGACCCTATGTGGAGGAAAGGGAAGTGGGAAGAGCTACAGACCAACATTGGGAAAAGATCAGAAAGGTTGCTAGGTTGAGCTGTGGCCAAGGAGGCCCTGATCAGCTGTGAGTGGGCTGTGTGTGGATGAGCTATATGAAAGTCAGCGTACTAGATGGAATATGGATAGATGTGCACGTGGTGGGATCTGTCTGCCTGAGTTGGAATTTCCATCCTGTTCTTTACTTGCTGAGTTCCCTGGAGCAAGTCATCCAACCTCTTTGAGCCTCTGTTTCCCTCATTAGACTCAACATACAAAGCACTTAACACAGTATCTGATACATAAGGAATATTCAGTCCACAGTATCCAATATTTTAGTCACAAACTATACAAGGGGGAACCAGTACAGGCTTCTCTCACTAGGTAAGTTTCTAGGAACCCAACAGCATCAGTGTACCAACTGGTGTTGTTGTGAGAGGCTGTGTTCAACACGTTTGTCCATTTCATGATGGGTGATTTACAAGTGCACCTGCCCCCACCACACTGTGCGTTCAGCAGTTTTTGACCAAAAGCTAGTATGACCCCCGTCCCACCCTCCTTATTCGCTCGACCTTGCCCCAAGTGATTTTTTGTTTGTTTGTTTCCCTGGATGAAAAAAAAGTCCTCAAAGGGAAATGTTTTGCCAATGTGGAAGAGGTGAAACAAAAATACTGTCTTGAGTAATGGAAAAGGCATCTGGATAGGTGTATTGCATCAAACGAAGAGTACCATGAAGGGTGACTGAAGTTTAAATGTGTATGAATAAATACACAATTTTTTGTAAATAAATTCCATTTTTGGAGGTTCCCTCTCATAGGTACCTGTAACTTGGAACTTTTTTCTCTCCTGATCCAGTCTATGCAGACTGACCCTATTGCAGGCTGTTCTAGAATTACGAGATTCTGGCTTTTTTATCACTCCATTTGTTTGCCTTATTAATACCCACCTTGTGAATGAGCTAGCTTGTGTTGGCCTCTGTCCTGGGAGACCAAATGCACTCATCCAGAGAGCAGATCAGAGGACAGAACAGACTCATGAGGCAAGGGCTTCCTGGGACATTAGGGCAGCGGATGCAGATGGGCATCTCCATATTACTAAAATGTCAGGGAAGTAGAGAGAAAGCAACAAAGACAGAATAAAATAAGGAAAACAAGAAAGAAAGAAATTTGGAGAAAGGATAGATGGTGAAAGAATGAAAAGAAAGGAGAGAGAGGGTGAAGGAGGGAGGGAAAGAGGGAGGAAGAGGGTGGAAGGGAGGAAGGAAGGAAGTTGGAAGGAAGAAGAGCTGGCCTCTGAGGCTCCTTTCAGGACCTACAGACTTCTCTAGCCTGAGCCAAGCGAGCATCACTGTGAACTGGGCCACTGTGAACTGGGTCCCAGATGCCCTGTGCTGAGCTACCACTAAGCAGCCTTGAGTGCAGCAGCATGCCCGCTGCGTCTGCGGCTTAATAAAGGTGCCGTCATTTTATTGTCAAGAGCATGTGCCAATCTCATCCAAATCAATTAATTCCTTAATCACACTGTGAATGGAGCAGGACGGGAAGCGCCCATGTGGGAGCGATGAATATTACTCGTATTTAACTGCCAAACGCTTCTGATACCATAAAGCATCCTCGAGGTTGCACAATAAAATCCAAAGTTTAATTGGTGGGTAACAAGGCCCCAGGCAATTGTACCTTATTAATGCTGACAACAGGAATATGTGCACAAGGCCACGACAGCCGGCTACTTAGAGCAATCTCAGCAGCCGGCCCCAGATGCAGAGAGTGATCCGTGGGCAGCCCAGTTGCAGAAAGATTTCGGATTTCTTTTACCACCGGGTCTTTCCCAAACACCAATCTGTAACTACACCATCTCTCCTACCCAGCTGTACCCCAAGGGGTGTTTGGGAAAGGGTAGAGGAATTGAGAATAGAGGCTTATGGGTACAGGTGGGGAGGCATTGGAGAAAGATCTGATGCAGGCAGGTAGGGGCTGCCCTAGCGGGTTGTATGAGTTGTGTACTGCACAAGTGCTTCTGGTAGAAATGGGTGAATGGAGGACTGAAATTTTTGCCTGAGCTTTGGTGGAGGTATATCTGCCCTGAGAAGGGCAGTTTTTCTTTAAAAAAGCAAAACTTTTTTCTAATTTTTCCAACTATATGGGACACTATTTTCTTTTTCTTTTTCTTTTTTTTTTTGAGTTGGAGTCTCACTCTGTCGCACAGACCAGAGTGCAGTGGCTGCTCCCAGCCACCACAGCCTCGACCTGCTGGGCTCCAGCGATCCTTCCACCTCAGCCTTCCGAGTAGCCGGAATTACAGGCATGTGCTACCACGCCCGGCTGATTTTTTGATTTATTGTAGAGATGAGGTCTTGCTGCCCAGGTGGGTCTCGAACCCACGGACTCAGGCAATCCACTCACCTCAGCCTCCCAAAGGCGCGAGATTACAGACTGAGCCACCGAGCCCAGCTGGGACACTATTTTCTAATTCATCCATTTAGAAGGAGCATTTTTTTTCTCATTTGCACAAAAGGATATAGGCCAGTAGTGGTCCTGCAGCCAGCCCAGAATGGCAAGCACACCCCTTAGAAACCATGAAGACATTAAAGGGAGTCGGGACACAAAGCCACAGTCTCAAATCCTGCCCCGGCTTGGACCAATCAACAGCAGAGGCTATCCCCAAGGATAGCAGGGTCTGTGTGTATTGGGCACGGGTGGGAGGTTGACTGGCCTGGCTTCATAGGCACCTAGAGCATCTCATTTGGACCCTGATGTCATCTCAAAAAATGAGGCCTCAGGTATGGTTGGGGGATATTTTGGCAGGACTAAAGAAAGAAATCACTTTGGTTTTCCAGAAGCTTGTCAGTTTAATGAGGTCCCACTTGTCTATCTTATCTCTTATGACCCGTGCATTTTGGGTTTTGTTCAGGAATTGGATGCCAGTTCCAATTTCCATAAGGGTGTGTCCTGCATTTTCTAAGGTTCTTACGGTTTGGG
>NW_007249372.1:50783-51051 GCF_000164805.1 Carlito syrichta
TGTTCTGGCTATTCTTGGTCGTTTGTGCTTCCATATGAATTCCTGTATTGTTTTTTCTAGCTCTGAGAAGAATGTTGCTGGTAATTGGTGGACTGGATTACAAAAATGTGGTACATAGACACAATGGAATATTATGCAGCCATAAAAAAGAACAAAACCATGAATTTCGCAGCAACCTGGATGAAATTGGAGTATATAATACTGAGTGATCTCTCACAAAAACAAAGATCTGAGTATCACATGTTCTCACTCATAAGTGGACCTTGAA
>NW_007249372.1:51071-53781 GCF_000164805.1 Carlito syrichta
AAAAGGATTGACAGTGGTGGGAAACTATGGGGGGGTAGGGAGGGGAAGGGAGGTAGGATTAACGGTAGTCGATATCTGTCTGGGGACAGGGGCTCACCTCATCAACAAGAGTACCTGCACAATGCATATTTGTATACCTAACCCTTAACTGTACCCCACAATTTCAAAATTAAAAATGTTTAAAAAAAAAGAAAGAAATCACTCATTTAAAGGTTTTAAACCCGCATCCCAATACCAGACCCTGCACCTGTAATACACCAGGCATTCTGGTTTTTTTTTTTTATCCTATAATTATCTTGTGAAAAGTATAATTATATTCTACCATGTTTTTTTGCCTGTTGAAAACATTACCTCACCGAATGTAATATGTTTAATGCACAATTTTGGTGATCCCACTCTGAAGCATTTCTTTAAATTAAAAACAAACAAACAATCAAACAAAAAACCAATGTACTGAAGCTCTCTAACTCTGAGAGGTCCTGAGCATTAGAATCACAGGAGGTGACCAGGCTCGGTGGCGCAGCCTAGAATCCCAGTATCTTGGGAGGCCGGGCGAGTGGACTGCCTGAGCCCACAGGCGCGAGATCAGCCCAGGCAACTTGGCCAAACCTCATCTATACAATTTAAAAAAAAACTGGGCAGGTGAGATCTCATCTCTACTATAAATCAAAAAATTAGCCGGGCGTGGTAGCGCGCGCCTGTAATTCCAGCTATTCGTAAGGCTGAGGCGGAAGGATCGCCGGAGCCCAGCAGGTCAAGGCTGCGGTGGCTGGCAGTGGCCACTGCACTCCAGTCTGGGCAACAGAGTGAGACTCCAACTCAAAAAAAAAAAAAAAAAAAGAGAGTCTGGGCTCAGTGGCTCAGTCTATAATCCCAGCACTTTGGGAGGCTGAGGCAAGTGAATTGCCTGAACCTGAGTATTCGAGACCACCCCGGGCAACTTGGAGAGACCTCGTCTCTACAATAAAAAAGATTAGCGAGACACCTGTAGTTCCAGCTACTTGGAAGGCTGAGGCGGAAGAATCGCAGGAGCCCCGCAGGTTGATGCTGGGCTGGCTGTGATTGTGCCACTGCATTCCAGCCTGGGCAATGCAGTGAGACTACAACTCAAAAAAAAAAAAAATCAAACGACCAAGAGCCTTACCTCTGCAAGTGTGACCTTGGGCATATCTCACTAATCTGCAACGCCCAGGCTGGAAACTCCTTGAGATCATAACTACGCTTATTAATCTCTGGCACCTAAAAATCCTGCCCATGTCTGACACACAGAAGGGACTAGAAACACTTTATTTAATGTGTTCACTATATGCTAAAAACCTAGTAAGCACTTTATAATATATTAAGTCTTTCATGTTTCATTTTAGCCCTACAAGGGGGCGTTATCCCCTGTACTGGTAACTTACTCATTGTCTCTCAGTCCCTAAAACATTCTCCACTCCATACTCCAGGGGCAGCATATACACATTTTTCTGTAAAGGGCTAGATAGTACATGTTTTAAACTTTGCAGGCTTTAAGATCTCTGTCAAAACTGCTCAAATCTGCCATTGTGGCACAAACAGTAAAAATAAAACACCACGACACACAAAAACAAATGAATGTGGCTGGAATTTTAGACATTGAAATATTACATGCCATAAAAATACTATACTTTTATCATTTTTTTCAACCATTTAAAAATGTAAGAACCACTCTTCAATCCTGGGCCACACAAAAACTAGCCTCATTCACCCTGAGGGCCATACTTGGCCAACTTCTGCTGTGCTCTGTGATTATGGGTTGGATGGCTGCACACTACATTTCCCAGAATTCCCCTTCCTATATATGTTTGGTTAGGATGGACCACAGATCAGCCCAGGCTCTAGCCTTCAGTTTCTCTTGCCACCCACAGCCTCAGCTATGTTGCCCCCTTAGAGATGTAAACACCAGCCTGCTGGTTTCCCCAGAGACCTGAGAACGATCTGTGGAGTCCACTCCCAGAGATTCAAGCACCCACTTGCCAGGGCCCATGCTGTGAGTATTACCTCTCCCTTTTTATTCCCCAGCACAAGGGAATAGATGCTCTCTCCTGCATCTCTAATCTCTAGGCTACTTCAACCTCCTCCTTTTTGGTCTTTCAGACCCCTAACACCTGCATAGTCAATGCCCTCTTTTTAATCCCCTTCATTTGAACTATCTAGTGTGATTTCTGTTTTCCTAACCCAATCTCAACGGATATCTTCCTATTTCATAGACTAGAACACTGGGAGGTCTAGAAGTTTAGGTCTTATCTAGGTGAATGTAGCAACTAAGTCATGAGTATCTGTCCAATATCACAGAAGAAGGAAAAGGAGACACGCTGGAACCCAAACTATCTGACCCCTAAGTGTGTAGGCTTTTAGTCAGTACATGCTTCAGAGGGAAGAGTTCCCCATTCACATTGCTCCAGCAAACCTAGCACAGCCAAAGCACCCTGCAGGCACCACATTCTGATGGTTAAGTGAATAAATGAATGAATGATCTTCTCTTATCTTGGCCTGGGCATGCAAAGAGGTGCAACAGATGACTGTCAAAAACAAATGGGAGGACAAATATCTTTAACCAATAGTTCTCAATCTTGGCTGCATGTTAACATTTCCTTAAAAACTTAAAAGAAAGGCCAAGCAGCCGGGCTCGGCAGCTCAGCCTGTAATCCCACGCCTTTGGGAGGCTGAGGTGAGTGGATTGCCTGAG
>NW_007249372.1:53860-68617 GCF_000164805.1 Carlito syrichta
AAAAAAAAAAAAAAAAGAAAGGCCAAGCACAGTGGCTCACACCTGTAATCTGAGCATTTTGGAAGGCTGAGACGGGAGGATTACTTAAGCCCAGAAGTTGGAGACCAGTCTGGGCAACATAACAAGACCTTGTCCCTACACACACACACACACACACACACACACACACACACAAATTAACCAGCCATGGTTATGCATGCCTATCATCCCAGCTGCCAGGGAGGCTGAGGCAGAAGGATCACCCTGAGCCCAGTAGGTTGAGGCTGCACTGAGTTGTTCTCCAGCCTGGGCAACACAGTGAGATTCAGACTCAAAAAAAAAAATTAAAAGAAAACATGCCCAGGCCCCACCCTAGAGCAAATAACTGAGACTCAGACACCAGTATTTTTGAGGAATTCCAAGTGATTCTAACCTGCAGCCAGGGTTGAAATTTATAGCTTTAGGCAAAGCTTAGCTGATCTTCCTGGGACACCATAAATCTGTGTGAGGAGGGTCACTGGAGCTGGGTGTGCTGTGTTCTTTCTGCACATCATCACAGGAAACACCATCACATCTGAAGTTGAAGGTCCCTTTCTGTGGTCAGTATGGGAATTCTTCCCCAGATAGCAAACCAGATTCCAATTCAGTCATATTTGCTAAGCACCTACTTTGTGCTAGGTGCTATGCTAGGCATTGTACATAATTTATCTTAACAAACTGACAAGGTAGCTATCATTGAGAAACAGAATATAGAAATGGACAATGGCTGGTCCTAGGGCACAATAGGACTCTCACCCCAACCTCTGCAGCAATTGTTCCAGAACATTCAGGACCTGGTTGACAGCTGCTGACTTCCTTATTTTTTTGCCCTAGGTTTTAACTCAGGACCAATTAGAGAAAACCAAAGACTCTCCTTTCCAAGCCAATCATATGAGATGCTTCTCATAAGCCCAGTCCCAACTTCTCCATCCCAAAAACCTCCAACAGAGCATGCCAGATGCCTTCCCTTTCTTCACTATAAAGTAGGCATGTCCAACCCATGGCCTGTGAACCACATGTGGCCCAGGACAGCTAGTAATGCGGCCCCACAAAATCTTGTAACATCAAGTGTTTTTTAGCATTTATTTTCTCCATGACCCCATGCGTATTTCCATTTTTGAAGTTCACAATCACACCTTATTCATGACATCACTTTTTGGCAGCACATACATTTGTGAGCAGCTGTTTTCATTACGAAGCACACAAACAGCAAAATTTGCACAAACATTTCTTCCAAGCACCTTAAGAACTAAGAATTGCGACCGTCGAACCAGACATTGATACATTAATTTTACAAAAACAAGGTCAAATTTCCCACTAGTTTTATATTTTTCTAAATTTATAATAAAAAAGAAATTTTATTATGTATATACACTAACTATATTGTATAACTTATATGCGGCCCAAGACAATTCCTCTTTACTCGATGTGGCCCAGGGAAGCCAAAAGTTTGGATACCCCTGATATCGAGTATTTTTACTCCCTGCTTAGCCTTTGGGTCATCCAAATATGAGTGATGGATGGTGGCTGACCCCCTTGTTACAGAAAGCTCTGCATAAGTAGCTTCTGTTGGCCCTCTGTTGGGCAGTTGTGTGTTGGGTGGTCATGTGTGAAAGGTGGCACCTATAGAAACCTAGAAAAAACTTAGCTTATTCTTAGTTTAGTCTTTTTGCCTCAGCATAACCATTAGAAAGCGTTTAGACATTCTACTGCAGGACAAGCAGCAGCCTATCCCATCCCCCCTCGGCAAATCTCCATCAGATGCAAGACCAGGACAACCCAACCTTTCAATTCATGATTTGGCTGGCCAAAGTCATAAAAGTGATAATACGACCACCATTGGTCAAGGAATTTGTGAATTGCAAATGTCTAACAAGTCTCTTGCAGAAAAAAACTCCTCCAGGCCCAAACTCCCCTAGTTAACCTAATCAGCCCTTTGTGACCCATGTGACACAGATAAACCCCACGATGGCAGCAACCATGTGACTAAACCACCCATCTGCCTGCTGTCCATCACCTGACGTCAGTACCTGCGCTTGCCGGCTCCTTCATGATGATGTGGAGCAGACCTCCAACCAATCACCTTAATGATCTTCCCCCATCAAGGGGAATGGTTAAAAGGACTCAACCACAAGCACCCAGCAGCCATTGCCTTGTTAGACTCTGGTGTGGCCATGTCTCTTTGAGCTATGGCTGTCACCACATTTCCTGGCTTTGGTCCCCTCCCACTTTGGGGAGGTGAATCTTCTCTCTCCCTTCTCTTTCTCTTTCTAAATTATTTTTAAATAAACTTTTCTTTCTTTGCCTCTTTGTGTGTTGCAATTCTTTGCATTACTGGGATCTCTGGGTTACCGGTGCTGGCCTCTCCATTAATCCACCCTCAGCCTAAGTGTATATTTCTACATCATTATCTATAATATTTTAGTTGTGTCAATCCTTTTTTTTTTTAGTTGGAGTCTCACTTTGTCACCCAGAATGGAGTGCAGTGGACCCTCCCAGCCACCGCAGCCTCCACCTGCTGGGCTCCGGTGATCCTTCCCCCTCAGCCTTCCAAGTAGCTGGAACTACAGGCGTGCGCTCCCATGCCCGGCTTATTTTTTGATTTATTGTAGAGATGAGGTCTCACCAAGTTGCTCAGGCGGGTCTCAAACCCGCGGGCTCAGGCAATCCAACCACCTCAGCCCCTCAAAGGCGCGAGATTACAGGCTGAGCCACCGAGCCAGGCTTTTTTTTATTTTATACATGGTAAAATGTAGTCTCAAATAAGTTAGGTGATTTGTCTGAGATTACAAAGGGCAGAGCCAAGTATTAACCCTGGAGAAGCAAGTTAGTGTTAAGAGAAGCCATGTTGGGCAAGGTCAAAAGCATGAGTTATGGAGTAAGGAAGAATGGTTACACTCCTGATCAAGACATTTATGGACGCCAAGTGGGACTCTTAATTATCTCTGTGCCTTAGTTTCCTCACGTCAGTAGTGAAAGACACAACCCCTCACAAGGAGTACAGTGCACAGGGTCCAAGTAAAAACTCCCGAATAAGACTCCTAGATTCAAACCCTGAGCAAATGGCTCACTAATAGAGTAGCCTTCAGAACATTTCTGAACCTCACTGCACTTCATTATTTTTTTATCCATAAAATAAGGTTGATTATACTCCATTTATCACAGGGTTATTAAGAGAATTAAATGAGGTACTTTTTTTTAAAGCACTGATGTGACATCCACTATGTATAAGACCCTCCAATAAATGTTTTACAAGCATTGTTTATTTAATTTTCTTTTTTTTTTGAGCTGAAGTCTCACTGTCACCCAGACTGGAGTGCAGTGGCCACTCCCGGCCATCGCAGCCTCGACCTGCTGGGCTCCGGAGATCCTTCCGCCTCAGCCTTTCAAGTAGCTGGAACTACAGGTGCACACTACCATGCCCGGCTGATTTTTGATTTATTGTAGAGATGAGGTCTCGCCTGCCCAGGGAGGTCTCAAACCCACGGACTCAGGCAATCCATTCACCTCAGCCTCCCAAAGGCACGGGATTATAGGCTGAGCCACCGAGCCCGGCTATTTAATTTTCATATAAATGCTATGAGTTAGGCCCTATCATTATCATCTCCAGTTTATAGATGAGGAAATCAGGTAACTTACCCAAGGAACTGTGGCTACAAAAAGGTAAACCTGCCATCAGTACACGATTCTGCCTCTTCAGTAATAAAACATGCAAAGCATTTATCTCAGTACCTGACACACTGTAAACTCAAAGCTGGCAGCAAGGATTAGTAATTGGTTAGTCTGACTTCAAAACTCTTTTCAGTATATACTAATAAAATGATCACTCATGGTAACAAAGAAGAGAGAGGAAGACCATAGGTGGGTTTGATATTTGTTCAAGAATCCAGTAGAAAAATGAATAAATTCATGAAGGAAGTCACATAAAAAATCAAAATTGCTTTTAAATATATGAAAATATGCTCAATCTCATCTAGTATTTTCATAAAATTTGTTTTTTAAATAAGATACAGTTTTTTAGGTTGACAAAACACAAAAAGTTTATCAATAAATGTTGAGTGGATCCCTCTTAAGACTGGGAACCTGCCGGGCTCGGTGGCTCAGCCTGTAATCCCACGCCTTTGGGAGGCTGAGGTGAGTGGATTGCCTGAGCCTGTGGGTTCGAGACCTGCCTGGGCAGGTGAGACCTCATCTCTACAATAAATCAAAAAATTAGCTGGGCGTGGTAGTGCGCACCTGTAGTTCCAGCTACTTGGAAGGCTGAGGTGGAAGGATCGCTGGAGCCCAACAGGTCGAGGCTGCGGTGGCCGGAAGTGGCCACTGCACTCCAGTCTGGGCGACAGTGAGACTCCAACTGAAAAAAAAAAAGACTGGGAACACAAGGGAGTCCACTTATACAATTTCTATGCAACATTATGCAAAGGTCCATAAAAGATATAAATATTGGAAATGAAATACAACTGTCCTTATTCTTTCTTTTAATTTTTTTCTATCATTTTGTTCTTTTTAGACTTTCTTTATTCAAAGATGGCATAATTGAATATGTAGAAAATCCAAAGGAATCTGCCCAAAAAACTACTAAGAACTAACACAAAAATTTAGCAAAATTATAAAATACAAGTTGAATAGAAAAATTTCAAGCTGGGCACAGTGGTTCACTCCTGTAATCTCAACAGTTTGGGAGGCCAAGGTAGGAGGATCACTAGAGGCCAGGAGTTCAAGGCCAGCTTGGGCAACATAGTGAGACCCCATCTCTACAAAAAATAAAAATAATTTCAACTCTATTTTTGTATACTACCAACAAAAAATTAGAAAATAAAATATTATTTACAATAGCACTAATAACATAAAGTGTTTAGGAATCAATTAAATGAATGCTAGGCAAGCATTCATTAAAGGAATGCTATATAAGCATTCTCTATAATAAAAATTTACCAAACATCCAACCATTACTGAGTGAAATTAGATGAGACTTAAATAAATAGAGACATATACTATGTTCATAGGTTGAAAGACTTAATTTTGTTAGAATGTTAGTCTCCCTACATTAACCTGTAAATTTGATGCAGACTCAGTCAAAATCCCAGCAACCTTTTCTGTAGAAATTGATAAGCTGATTCTAAAATATATATGTAAGTGGAAGGACACAGGATAGCTAAAATAATCTTGAAAAAAAAATTAGAGGACCCCCCCCAAAGCTTAAAATAAAACTACAATAATCAAAATAGTATGGCTTTGGTATAAGAATCACTACAACAGAAGAGAGAATTCAGAAAATCCACACTTATACAGCCAGATTCTTTCTTTTCTTTTTTTCTTCTTCTTTTTTTTTTTTTTTTTTTTACTAAGGTGTCCAAGCAGTTCAGTGAGGAAAAGAAACATCTTTTCAACAAATAGCATTGGAATAACTGGATAAGCACCTGGAAAAAAACAGAACATTGACCTCTACCTCATAATATATACAAAAATTAAATCAAGATAAACCATCAACATAAACTTAAAAGCTAAGAAACTTGTTCACAAGAAAAGCTGTTTTCACAAGAAACCAGAAGAGTGATTTCACAGCTTTGGCAAAGATTTCTTAGGACAATAATGCACTAACCACAAAAGAAAATAAATTGGAATTCATCAATGTCTTAAAATGCCTTTCATCAAGTGGCATCATTTTAAAAATAGACAAACCACAGACTGGAATAAAACTAGTCTCTGATGAGATTAGTATCCATAATATATAAAGAACTCCTACAAATCAACAATAAGAGACAAGCAGCCCAATAAAAATTGGCAAAAGACTTGAATAGACATTTGACAAAAGAAGATATATGAATGGCTAGTAAGTATATGAAAAGGTGCTCAGTGTCATTAGTCTTAAGGGAAATTCTCATTAAAGCAGATTAAATACTCATTAAAATAATGAGACAAAACTTCACATTCAATAGAAGTATCAAAGTTTAAAAGACTGACAACATCAAATGTCAGTGAGCATTTAGAGCAACCAGAACGCTCATACATTGTTGTTGCAAATATGCAATGGTACAGATACTTTGAAAAACAATTTGTCAGTCTCTTATATGGTTAAGCATACACCTACCCCATGACCCAGCGATTCTACTTCTCTACTCCTGGGCATGTATCCAAGAAAAGTGAAAACATACGTCCACACAAAGAGTTGCTAAAGAATGCTATTGACATCTTTACTTATAATAGCCCTAAACAAACTAAATGTCTGTCAAGCAGAAAATGAATAAACAAATCTTGATATACAGAATTGATAAAATGAAATACTAAAGAGTAATAAAAAGGGAGGAGCTACTGATAACAATATGTATAAATTTCACAGACTTCATGTCAAGCCAAAGAAGTCAGACATAAGTCGGGCTCGGTGGCTCAGCCTGTAATCCCGTGCCTTTGGGAGGCTGAGGTGAGTGGATTGCCTGAGCCTGCAGTTTTGAGACCCACCTGGGCAACTTGGCGAGACCTCATCTCTACAATAAATCAAAAATTAGCCGGGCGTGGTAGCGCACGCCTGTAGTTTCAGCTACTTGGAAGGCTGAGGCGGAAGGATAGCCGGAGCCCAGCAGGTTGAGGCTGCTGTGGCGGGGAGCAGCCACTGCACTCCAGTCTGGGCGACAGAGTGAGACTCCAACGCAAAAAAAAAAAAAAAAAGTCAGACATAAATGTAAACACTAAGTGATTCCATTTATATATAGTTCAAGAGCAAAATCTATGATGACAAAAATCATATCAGTGGTTGATTAATGGAACAGGGTCAAAATTGATTGGAAAAGGACACGAGAAAACCTTCCAAAGTGATGGGATTGTTTTCGATCTTGATTGGGGTGTGGGTTACATGAGTTTATCTGTTTGTCTGAGCCTATTTAACTATTCACTGAAGGTCTGGGCGTATTACTACTTCTAAATTATACCTCGATTTTCAAAAAGCTCTCAAAATGTTTGACAATAGATTGTGAGACTGTGAGAAAATTCACCAGCAAATATTTTGGGGGACAGGGGTTAAATGTGGTACAACCTCCCTGGAGGGCAATTTTGACAGTATCTTTCAAAAAGAGCAGTTTCACTGGTCTCGGTGGCTCAGCCTGTAATCCCAGCACTTTGGGAGGCTGAAGCAAGTGGATTGCCTGAGCCCACAATTTCAAGACCAACCAGGGCAACTTGGTGAGACCTCGTCTCTACAATAACTAGAAAATTAGCTGGGAATGGTAGCAGACGCTTGTAGTTTCAGCTACTTGGAAGGCTGAGGCAGAAGGATCATCAGGGCACAGTGGGTCGACACTGAGGTGGCTGTGAGTGTGCCACTGCACTCCAGCCTGGGCGACGGAGTGAGACTCCAACTCAAAAAAATAGAAAAATAAAAAATAAAAATGAGCAATTTGCATACACACTTGACTCAGACATTTCGCTTCTGAGACTTGCCCTACGGATGTATCCACGTGCAATGTAGAAACACATCTAAAATGTATTCTTGGAAAAACTGTTCGTGGCAGCAAGAGACTGGAAATAACATTACAATCCATGTGTAAGGGAAGGTTAACTAAATTACAGTGCTACATTTCAATAGAATACAGCATGGCTATTAAAGCCATAAGGGAGATTGCTACGTACTGATATGAAGTGATAGTCAAGATACAGAATATATGGATACACACAAAAATGGCATTGAACAGAGTTGATAATATCCTCCCACTGATGGAAAAGTAAATGTGCACGTGTGAGATATCTTAGAAGATACATAAATGAGACATGGCTACTGCCATTGGCAACAGAAGCTGGCAAACTGGGAGGTAAAGCGTTGGGGGGATGTCTTTTTCTGTATGGCCTTTTATTGTATGACTTTTTAAAATTTATCTTTGTTTTGTCGGGTTTTCGTAAACCAAGTATATTATGTAAATCAAGAAATTTTTTAAAAGCAAAGAAAAAGGCCAACATCAGCGGGGCCCATCCATTTTCCCTGGGACTTGCCACAGGTGCCTTTAGTTCCTGTACCCCATAAAGCCTGGATCTCTCCTGCTTCTCCTGTAGTAGCCACCCCCACCATTTTTGTCTCTGCCACCGCCTCCGTCCTCAGATCTGAACTTGGTCCCACCTACTGCCTCCCCCGATGCCTCTTTAGGACCGCCAATGCCAGGTACTTTCCCACCCAGCACCAGCCTTCACCACTCAGCATGTAAATTAATGGATTTTCCAGCCTTTTATTGGTAGCCAGAGTTTCCCAAGCTAAACAGAGCCGGGGACCATGTCTAACCCAGCCAGATATATGCCCCAAAATGAGACCATGAAATATCCCTGTAATTTTCATATGCCTTAAGACATACACTCTTAAATATTTAGTAGATTATAAATGACTCACAGCTTTAGTCCAGTTTTTAAATTTAACTTCTTCACCATCCTGCATGGACAGTTGCCCCCAGCCGCAAATGAGGACGTAATTGTGGTGCACCTGAAGATGAGAGCACGTGCAGGGGAGTTACTGTGCAATATTAACAATGTTATCCTAGGGGCTTTGTGCTGCCCACGGCTTTCTGTCTAATCCTTTAGTTTGTCGTCCGCTGTAGAGAGATTTGTGAGGGGAGAATCACAGAATCATAGAATCTGGTCTGGGGCCGGAATCTACCACTGATTTTCTGTGTGGCCTTGAGCACGCCATGTTTCCTCTCTGACCCTCCGGGGCGGGGTCGTCTCTGTTGCACTAGGTAATTTTACAGCCCTTGCAGCACTCTGGAACCTCTGACTGTCTGCAATTATAATTATTTGTTAAAATAGACTTCCCAATAAAAGAGGAGAAAATAAGTAATCAGGATTTTTTTTTAATTCTTAAAAATGGGTTGACAAAAAGAAATAATTTCTTTTCATCCGTGTTGCTCCAGCGGCCTTGGCACCACCTGGGACTTGGTTAGAAATGCAGAATCTCAGGCCTCACCCCAGACCTACATGAAAGGAGTACTCATCCTGGATCTTTTGCCTGTGGACATTTTTCTGAGCCACGTTACTCTTCTGTCATAAGAACCATACACATTTTAAGGAGCTTGGACCATTTACACTTATGCTATAGAGAGTCATTGAAAGGTGGGTTTTAAGGAGTACGGCTATGGTCAAATTTGCAATACAGAGAGATTGCCGGGAGGACAGAGTAGAGAACAGCTTAAAGGAGGGGACACTTCCAGGTCCAATGGGAGGCCCAAACTTCACCTGTACATAAACCACTTATCTACCCAATTCTGACTTGTACCCCATATCTTCAAAATAAAATAAATATAAAATACAACTTACCTAGAAAAAAAAGAAAGCAATCAAAGAGAGAAATCACTGAAGGCCTGAACCAAGACGGTGATGGAGCAAGGTTGGGGAGGAATGAGGAGACTTGGCAAGTATTTAGGGAAGACTCTTCGGGACCCAGGAACCATACATGTAAAGGAGAACTAGAGAAAAAAACTGTGATGACTCCTAGGTTTCAGGATCGAGTCCACCAATGGTGCCATACAAGGAGATGGAAGTGAAAGAAGGAAATCTGGTTTTGAGAGATGACATATGAGATGTTCAACAGGTGGTGGAAGAGAAGGGTCTGGAACTTAGAAAAGGTTGGGCTAGAAATAGAATTTAGGAAACCATCTGTAACGCGGCAACCCCAAATCTGAGAGGGCTTGTGTGTAAGTCTTTACATATTTCAAAGAAGTCACCTGGGGGTCCAGTAGGGAAAGACATTGGCTTATTAGAACTTACAGGAGGTAGCCGGGCTCAGTGGCTCAGCCTGTAATCCCGCGCCTTTGGGAGGCTGAGATGAGTGGATTGCCTGAGCCTGCAGGCTCGAGACCCACCTGGGCAACTTAGTGAGACCTCATCTCTACAATAAAAAAAAAAAAAATCAGCCGGGCATGGTACTGCATGCCTGTAATTCCAGCTACTCGGAAGGCTGAGGCGGAAGGACCGCCGGAGCCCAGCAGGTCGAGGCTGCAGTGGCCAGGAGCAGCCACTGCACTACAGTCTGGGTGACAGAGTGAGACTCCAACTCAAATAAAAAATAAAAAAAGAAGAACTTACAGGAGGTACTGATGGTAACCGGTTGGTAAAGAAAAAGATGCACACCTCAGGATAGTACAATAATCAAGCAAGTTAATTTTTCAAATTGCTATACAGTGGTTAAATCACAGCAAGTAAGGATGCCACCCACATTGTTCTCAGCTCTGCCCGATCACCTGCCCCCCATACTCCTAACTGGCAATATACACGTCCTGCAGAGGCCAGCCTTGGCCAGAAGCTGCCCCCGAGGGAGGGACAGAAAGAAGCCAGGTATAAGGGCAAAAAGATCTATGTCCAGACAGTTCTTTCACACCATCATTGTAGAGAAGGAAACAATAGATCCACTTACCCAGGGAGAAAAGAGAACAAAATGCTGAGAATACCAGTATCTAAAAAAAGTGACTGTGGAAAGGGAAGCCCATAAAAAGAGTCTGAGAAGGAGCAACCACAGGAGAATCAGTGTAGGTCGGAGGTCGGTATGCTGCGGGGGGGCCAGAGAGGTCCTCGCAATGAGGAAGGTGTGGTCAACGCTATCAAATGCCCCAGGAGTTCAGTCAGAGAAGTGTCAGCTTGGGCTGGAAAGAGAGGGTTAATGGCGGAATTTTCAAAGCTATTTTGAAAATAATGAAGCTGGATATATAACGCTGAGAAATCGGCAAGAAGATGGGTAAATGGAGATGGTATCTTGGACTAATTTTAAACAGATCTTCTGTGATGGGAAGGGGAAAAAGACCATAGCAGTGATTTTCAGTCCTGACTGATTATAAAATCACCTGGGGAACTTTAAGAACCTATTGATTCCTGGACTTCCCACCACCACAGACAGTTTTAATTGCTCTGTGATGGGGCCCAGACATCTGCTCTTAAGGTCTCCTGCAGCAATGCTGCCGTGCTGTTTGAGTCTGAGAGCCTCTGAGCAGGACACTGAGGAAGTGTTGTTCTAAAACAGATATTCCATAACGGAAGAGATTCTTGAGTGTGTTGAAGTGGTAATGGCAGACAGTAAAGAGGCAGAGGGGAATCCATAGGAAAAATGCACAACCGTCCCTGGAGATGAACCCCCAGTGGTGGAAGAAGTTCATACACAGCGTGTAGGTGGACTCACCTGTCATGCTTTTCCTCTGAAATGGGAAGGAAGGAGGCGGGCAGGAGATGTGGATTCCAGTGGGGAAGCCAAGGAAGATGAGGGGATTTTTCCTGCAGAACACCATTTGCTAAGAGGGCAAATTGTGTGAGGTACTGACTGGACATAAGACTGTTTCCCCCCTATACCTGGCTTCTTTCTGTCCCCTCCCTCAGGGAGTGGCCTCTGGCCAAGGATGGTCTCTGAGGGGTATGTGGTATGCAGATTCCCAGTAATGAGTCATGGGATTCAGGTGACCAAGCAAAGATGAAAACAATGTAGGTGTCACACTTAATCAATGTAATGGTAAACACCACATAGGAATTTGACTAATTAACTTACCTATGCAACCATTTGCTATACTGCTCCAAGGTGTGGATTCTTCCCCGACCTGCTGCCATCGGTGCCTCTGGGAATTTTAATAAACCCATGTCTTTCCCTGCTGGACCTCTGGGTGACTTCTTTGGAATAGGTAAATATTGTGTGCAAATCCTCTCAGATTTCGGGTTGCCGCATTCCAGGAGGAGACATGGGAGCAGTTGTAGCAGGAAGACAGAGAGATCATGACACCGGGACTATTATAGGAAGTGGCAATTTATTACACTGGCCAGCTCAGCAGGCTCGAGGAGCTAATGCTTCAGGTCAAGCCCCGCAGAACGGAAGAAGAGGGGTCTTATACCCTTGTGTAGGTGGGGGGGGGTCGGGTTGAGCGATTACACATTTTCTTTGGAATCTTACAAGGTTGTACCCAGCAAAATCAGATTTTTGAAAGAACAAAGGGTCTCCGGGAACTGCAGGGTTGTAAACCGTCAACTTCGGAAGAGGGGTTTCAGATAAGTTTGTGAATTCATTACTTTTTTGCATTTCCATGAGAGCCATCAGTCTCTAGCCATTTGGCCTTTTTCAGATAAAACCGCCCTGGCACCTGGTGGATCTTTAAAGCTTGCAGCTTGGCTTTTAAAAGGAAATACCTTTAACTGCTACCAACCCCCTTTCTGCCATAGGGTTAGTGGGAGACATTCTGCCATCCCAGGTGATTGCCATGGGGCCAACTGCTGATTCCGAAGCAGCTACACAGGTGTTTCTATGTTCATTCACTCAATCATACAAGAAATATATTTGAGCATTTGCCACATTCTGCCACATTTCCCCCTTGATGCTTGATCTTTTATAGATTTAAAGCATCATTATTTTTAATTTGGTGCACTAACATTATATGGGCCGCAGTTTTTCGTTTAATAACTGTTTTCCCAAACTTAGAAATGGAGTTTATAATTATTGGGGCTATGTAAGGGAGGATAAGACAGGAGGATCCCACCAATAGGACTACAGATTCAATAATATACTTAAATTTTTCTAAACCCGAGAACATCTTTTTAAACCAATTGCCGATTTTTATGCCTTGCCATGTTTGCACCGGGACATGGGCAAGTCTTCTAACATTGGTGGCTATATCAGTTATAACTTTGCCATTATTATTTATCTGCAAACAACAGTCAGAACTATTAAATGTACCACATACTTTTTTTCTTTTTCCACTATCAGGCAGTTCAAAACTAAGCAGTTTTGATAAATGGCTGCACTCATTTGGGCTTGTTGTTGAGCAGCAAGCTTAAAAGCTGTGGCTATTTGATTAGTTATAATTTCTAAGACAGTTTGTAATCTGATAATGCGATTTAGCATATATATATATAGGCGCGCGGCATTTCCGACTCCTATCTTGTGCCCATGTGACTGGGCCATAAGTATTTATAATTTTCCAGGGTGGCCATTCGTCGTTTTTCCGAACCTGGGTCCCTTCTATATTAGGAACTTGGTGGAGGGATCGAGCATCTCGTGTTTTGAGGCCTTCATAAAGGAAAAGGCCTAGTTTATCCCCCCTTGGGTTAGGCAGGAGGAAAAATCCTGGCTGGATTTTTCCTATGGTACATGTGCCTTTCCATAATGCTGGGAGCTGGGCATATGCAACCTTTCCATATGTCCAAAATAGCCCTTTAGCACATTGAGAAGATTTAGTTGCATAAGCAAATGCCCAATACCAAACAGGCCTTGTGGGCCACCAAAACAAACTTCTGGCTGGGATGAATAATGATGGAAAACTCTTACGTCTGGCCAGATAGTTTCTATACACGTACATGCTGGGGTGTGTGAGGGAAGCGATAAACTCCCAAATTAGGCAGAAATACATAAAAGCACAAGAACATTTCCTATTATAAGAAAGAATGGGAATGCTAGTGAAATCCTTTTCTAACATGCTTAATGGGGACAACTCTGTTAATTCTACAGCAAATAAAGTTAGTTTTACAGCAATTAAGATGACAAACAGTTTAGCAAATCTAAAGGTTGACTAAGCAAAACAATGGCTTATCAGTAACGTCCGCTGAGTTTTTAAGCTGAATCCTTAATCTTCTGCCGTACGTCGATGTCGATCAGTCAGCCTCCGGTGTGTGACTGAAGTAGGGCTGGAGAAATTTTGACTTTCCAGAGGGTCAGCTTAAGGGGTGTTGCTGAATCTGTGGTGCACTCCCAGTCCTGGAAGGCCAGCTTAATTCTGAAAAGAACAGTAAATGGCCCCCTCCAGAGGGGCTTTAGAGGTTATACATTCCTCATTTTTTTTTTACCCATACCATATTACCTGGCTTAAAAGAATGGGCATCGGTAGTTAAACTAATTGACAAAGTCGTTCTCTGACTTGACAATGGATGGCATTTAGACAAAGCCATTCTCTGACTTGACAATGGATGGCATTTAGGACTGAACCTAAGGCTTGTATTTGCTGTTTTAGGGTAAGACTTCCTAGTTCCTTTGAGTTTTCCTGTATGCCCTTAACGAGAGGGGGTGGCTGCCATAAAGAATTTCAAAAGGCAGGAAGCCTGTTTACTTTATTCAAAGACCTGTTTCTGGGCCTTTTCCCATAGCAGGGGCTCCTGTTCAGCCCCCTTTGAGGCTTCATAGAGGAGTTTTATCATGATAGAGAAGTTAGGTATTTAAATTCTATAGACTAGTATAGGAACAGGACCACCCTTAGGGTCCTTTGTTCTTTTCTTACAGTTGTTGGTTGGGTCCTTCCTTTCTTCAATTTTTAGCAGCACTTACTCTCCTAGGGTGTTTGAGTTTCTTCTGGTCCAAGAAGTGTCTAGGGAAATAAGCTTATAAACTGTGATTAAAATTTATCCCAAATGGACAACACATTTTCTTATGAGCATTTATGTTTGTGGCCCCACTTTCCTTCAGAGGTGTAGGAAAAAGACCTACCTTTAAACAATTTCAAAGGTTTAACAAATTCCATTTCAGGGACTTGGATCCTGAGTGATGCAATACTAAATACCTACGATTAGTTTACTCATGTCTCCAAAGGATTTCTAGTGATTATTATGCTAAACTGCAAATTGAAAGATTGTACTGTCCTAGTTCTACATCTGGTGGAGTTTTCCCTGGATTTGCCAAGGGGTGGAATAGGTTGCCACTCGGCCTGCAGTAGAAACGCTTGAAAGCCGGGCTCGGTGGCTCAGCCTGTAATCCCGCACCTTTGGGAGGCTAAGGTGAGTGGATTGCCTGAGCCCGCAGGTTCGAGACCCGCC
>NW_007249372.1:68722-123358 GCF_000164805.1 Carlito syrichta
CTATAGGAAATTTATTTATGTCTAGCCTGTGCTAGCTACCCTGCCTCAATTATTTATTCTTTAGAGATTTTTCGATCCCATAGTCATTTGGGGTGCTGAGGGGTGAAGGTCCGTCTTCCATAATTTCTTTTTTCTTTTTTTTTTTTTTTGAGTTGGAGTCTCACTCTGTCGCCCAGACTGGAGTGCAGTGGCTGCTCCCGGCCACCGCAGCCTCGACCTGCTGGGCTCCGGCGATCCTTCCGCCTCAGCCTTCCGAGTAGCCGGAATTACAGGCATGCGCTACCACGCCCGGCTGATTTTTTGATTTATTGTAGAGATGAGGTCTCGCTGCCCAGGCAAGTCTCGAACCCGTGGGCTCAGGCAATCCACTCACCTCAGCCTCCCAAAGGTGCAGGATTACAGGCTGAGCCACCGAGCCCGGCCGTCTTCTATAATTTCTTCAGAGCTGATAATGGGCACAGTTCTGCCTAGCCAGAGATCGAAAATCTCTCCCTGTCTGACTTGAGGTGTTCAGATCTGTTTCAGCGTGGCATTGTTTGCTAGTACTGACGGAATTCTTGCATGACCGTTATGTGGGCATGAAATTACTGAATTCTAGCTCAATAAAAGGAATAAAGTGAGGCCTACATCTTGACAATTGTAGGCAGTGGCTGATTACCCTTTTGTACAAAAGCCACAAGGCCCGAAGTTATTAACATAACTTAAATGATAAACTTTAATTTCTACGGCTTTATTACAAGTGTCAGCCTTTGGAGTTTTTAATGTATTTCTGGGCTATAATGGTAGCCTGACAGATTGTTTTAGACTATAATTTGAACTAGGCACTCAAGTAAATCTTATATAAAATTTGAAGAGAAATTCAAAAATGTTTGGAGACTTGCATCCAGAAAAGACTTTATTATGCCTAGATTGTTTATAGAATTTTTGTATATATATTTTTTTCATAAACTTTTCTTATACCATTTTTGGCACACTTATACTATTTTATTTTTGTTCTTTAACCCCTTTTTAAAAAAAAAATTCTTAGATAACTATCTGCTTTATTATAGGACAGAAATTCACCATATAAGGTTTTTTTAAGATAAAAATATTCTTTTTTCTTATATACCTTCTTTTTTGTTTTCTTACTAACACCTTATTTGTATACCAACAACCTTTTTATATTTTTCCTTTGCTTTTTGATTTCCTTTTTATTTATTTATAGATAACCTTTTACAGTTATAGTTTGAATTCACCTTTTAGTAACCATTAGGTGAAACATTTAATTTTTGTCACACCTTTAACTTTCACTAGAGAGCAGGTTTTAGGAGAAAGAAGTTCAGGATGAGCACAAGGGCTAAAAACTTAGCCTCAGTATTTATTAAGAAATTAATTCAGACCCCAGCCACATTCATATAGACCAAGGATTCTCTGGGTTGATGGCAAACAAAGTGCTGCGCTGGGCCATGCCCCTCCCCCTTCAGTCAACAGCCACCATCACCGAGCTAGGTGTCCCGTCTGTGTCATGTCCCCCACCCCCCCCCTTGCTTTGGGAGAGGCTGCACCATCTCTTTCAGTGGCTTTTTAATCCGGGTGTTGGACGAGGTCCTGGGGGCTTAGGCCATCAAGAACAATTGTGCTTTAAGTGCCCAGATTGACCACATTCATAGCAGCTGATACCATCCCCCTTAGCAGGTTTATCCTTATCAGGCCTCTTTTGAGTGGCTGGAGCTTTGCCTTTAGTGGCAACTGCCAATTTGTTTGCCTTTCCTCTGGTAGGTGCTCATTTTGGAGTTGTTCTCCTCCTTTTTTTTTTTCCTTAATGTTTCAGTTTCTAAGAACTTCAGAGGCTTTCTATAATTGGGAATTTGGTATTCACAGTCCTGAGTCAAGCCTCTGGAGTTTGGTACTTAGTATTCTATAGGATATAATCTTGTTTGCAAAGTAGTGAAATAAATTTTTTAAATGCCTCTACATACAGAACTTTTGACTATTTTATCTTTTTTTTTTTTTTTTTTTTAGGTCTACAAAGTGAATTTAATTGCCAGATAGTTTTGCTCCTTTCCAAATCGTATTATCTGCTAACTTGTAGTGAGTTCAAATTTGATTTTTAATAATGCACTTATTATTTTAAAATCTTAAACCATGTAATTTTAATTTGTTCCAATCACTCAAAATCTGTCCCATTGGGGTGTCCAAGGGCACGGACCACTACACACTCTCTTGGTCACGTTTCTTGGAAACCCAGAATTTGCTCTGAACACTTGCAATTTATTCCTCAAAGGAGAATTCTAAAACAAACAAATAACTAAATAAAGCTATAAACAGCAATGCCAGGAATTCCTAGGACCCTGATGGCTTTTTCCAGGCTGAGTGTTCTCAGCTCTTTTTGAAGCCCTTTTTTTTCCTTTTTTTTTTTTTGCTCCATGACTTTCCAATGATGTCTACAAAATGGCCTGGTACAAAACCTTTTAGAGTGAACAGACCATGTAGATGTAAAATGATTTGTTCCTACTTATTCCTAATTATGAACAGACAAAATTGTCAAAAATCCTCATGAATTACTAAACAGCAACCTTAGTCGTAAGACGTGGACAATTAAATGAAAGTGATTAGGTCTTACTCTATGCTCCACAGTGTGCCTAGTACTTGACCTGTTCCTTAGGCTGAAGTACAGAGCTTACAAGGTGACTTAATCAGGTGGGAATGGCCAGTTCCCATGCCTTATTAAGTCCTGCAAAGTATTCAGCATTTAAAGCTTGGCCAGTCTTATAAGAGGTGTGCTAATCAGGCATAGCCAAAAAAAAACACACAGACACACAAGCATTACAATATAAAGTAGGAACTCAGCATACATTACACGACTCAAAGAGACTTCCCAACAGTTTTCAGGTACAAGCAGTTGATTATGATTTTAGGCAAGGCCTAAACCTTTAGAAACAGACTTACTTTCAACTAACCTGGCTTTTAGCATTTGAAAACAAGAACACCCTATTCAGTCCCTTGGTTACAAAATTATTTTTTTTCAAGGCTAGCATTAACTTGCACTGAGTTAGCAAAAGGCTAAGTAGCATATAAGAGACATTTTTACGTTTCTTTACAGGTGGATTAGAATGAGCTCCTTCAGAGTTTATGAAGGAGAACACAGGCTAAGGAAGGGAGGGGGCGTGGTCCCCGGAGAGAATTTAAGATAACCAGTAGCACTTCATATACGAAACAGGCAATTTTTCCACAACCTTAACAACAAAAGGCAGGAATTTTAACAGCGCCAACGGGTTGGGAGAAACATCACACAAGGGAGGGAAACATAAAATGACATAAAGAAACATGCGCCAATCAAGTTTTTTTAAAAGACGACATGTTCCATTAAACAAAGCATAATAACTCAACCAGCTTTTTAGCAGATTCAAAACGACAGACACACACAAATAAGAATGAGGGGTATGGGAAAGATCCGCTTTGTCCCCCTCCAGTCCTACTCCTCGCGAAGATATCTCAGACACCTCTTAACAATTGGCAGGTTGGTACACCCCCAATGCAGACTAACTTTATGCAGAGCCCTCCCGCCATCCATCTCATTCACACACAATCACACAGCACATTCTTCAACTCTCGGTCCTAATCCTAGGAGGCTATGGGTTCATCTTCAGACAGTGTTTCCTTCCACTGCCTTTCAGCCCTTCCCTTCAGGCTGGAGATTACCAGCGGGCTCCGGAAGGTGATCAAGTTTCCCTTCTGCCATCCATTGGCAGATCTATGCAAAGGCCCTTATTCCTACCCTTTCCATCGGGTGGTCTTTCTGTCCTTTCTGTCAGGTGGTCATCCTTATGCCAGTTCCTCGTCTCTTGGGTCCCTGTTGTGCTTTTGTGGTCCCAGCTTCAGTTCGCCAGGAGGGACCTCCCTCCTATGGATCAAGAGGTTCGTTGCATGCCAGGAGATATTGCCCTTCCCATTACCCTGGAAGTTGTACCTTGATGACAAAGGAGGTGGAACACATCATCTCCAAACTCTCCATTTCCTGGTCCATGCACCAGATATGTAGTGGGAAGACAGAGAGATAGTGACACCAAGACTATTATAGGAAGCGGCACGTTATTACGCTGGCCGGCTCAGCGGGCTTGAAGGGCTAATGCTTCCAGGTTGCGCCCTGCAGAATGGAAGAAGAGGGGTCTTTTTTTTTCTTTTTTTTTTTTTTTGAGTTGGAGTCTCACTCTGTTGCCCAGACTGAAGTGCAGTGGCCACTTCCGGCCACCGCAGCCTCAACCTGCTGTGCTCCAGCGATCCTTCCGCCTCAGCCTTCCAAGTAGCTAGAACTACAGAGAAGAGGGTTCTTATAACCTTGTTTAGGTAAGGGAGGGAGTCAGGTTGAACGATTACACATTTTCTTTGGAGTCTTACAAGGTTGTACCCAGCAAAATCAGATTTTTGAAAGAACAAAGTGTCTCCGGGAACTGCAGGATTGTAAACCGTCAACTTCAGAGAAGAGGTTTTGGATAAGTTTGTGAATTAGTTACTTTTTTGCATTTCCATGAGTGCCATCAGTCTCTAGCCATTTGACCTTTTTCAAACAAAACCGCCCTGGCGCCTGGCCAGTCTTTAAAGCTTGCAGGTTGGCTTTTTAAAGGAAATACCTTCAACTGCTACCAACCTCCATTTCTGCCACAGGGTTAGTGGGAGACATTCTGTCATCCCAGGTGATTGTCATGGGGTCAACTGCTGATTTCAAAGCAGCTACTCAGGTGTTTCTATGTTCATTCACTCAATCATACAAGAAATATATTTGAGCATTTGCCACATTTGCTAAGAGGGAAGCTGTGAGGTACTGACTTGACATAGACTGTTTCCCCCTATACCTGGCTTCTTTCTGCCCCCTCCCTCAGGGAGTGGCCTCTAGTCAAGGGTGGTCTCTGAGGGGTATGTGGTATGCAGATTCCCAGTAACGAGTCATGGGATTCAGGTGACCAAGCAAAGATGAAAACAATGTAGGTGTTGTACTTAATCAATGTAATTGTAAACACCACATAGGAATTTGACTAATTAACTTGCCTATGCAACCATTTGCTATACTGCTCCAAGGTGTGGATTCTTCCCCAAACTGCTGCCATTGGTGCCTCTGGTAAGTTTAATAAACCCATGTCTTTCCCTCCTGGACCTCTGGGTAACTTCTTTGGAATAGGTAAATATTGTGTGCAAGTCCTCTCAGATTTGGGGTTGCCGCATTTCAGAAGGAGACATGGGAGCAGTGAGCTGGATGAGAAGAAAGTTTTTGAGCTCATGCTGACTTGGCATCTCCTAGAGGAGGCATCCTTAGCTGAGACTGGAGACTGGGAACGTGGATTTTAGCTGAGACTGGAGTCCAGGGACGTGGATATCAACTGAGCCCGGAGACCAGGGATGTGTATGTCAACTCCACTATAAGGACCTTTCTCTGTGTTGGTCACTGCATGATAAATACTGAGATGAATGAATGTGTTGTGACTTTTATCTTACTTGGCACCATTTGGCAAGCCAGAGATTAAAAGCTCAGTGGCTATTCAGTAGAGCTGGGGTTTTAGGGTTCAAAGATAAACCCGGTAGGGTGTGATGGAAGATGAAGTTCTGATCACTGAGCGTCAGATAGACCATGAAAGAGACAGATTTTATCTTGTGGGCAAAAGGTAGAGACACAGGAGAGAGATAAGGACAGATCTGCCCTTTCAGACGTTCACTCTGGGCTGTGAGGAGACAATTTTGAAGGGAGGTCAGAGCTATTATAACCATTTGGGTGAGACGAGAGGGAACAGATGATTCTGGGGGATTCTAGTTGGAACAGAAGCAAATTTCCAAATCAATCTAAAGGATGACTTCATAATAGTTAACGCTGCCCGAAAATGGGCCAGGTTGCTTCAAGGGGCCGTGAGCTTCCATCATTCGGTGGGGCTCTATCTAGGGAGAGAGGATGAGCTGGGGCACCTGGGGACAGTGTCTATGAATCCATGGGACCCAAACAACCACCTTCATTGCTGGCCTCTGCAGGAGGTCTTGTGGGAACCGCCTCTTCTCTGGCCCACCAAATTGCTTTGCTGTATTTAAAAACCAAAGAGGAAAATAAACCCCTGCCCAAGGAGGAAGTGATTCTGGCATTAAATAAAAGCAATGTTTTTATCCTGCAATGAAAGCGCTGTGATCTTGGAACACCATTTGCATAAACAGACAGTTTGGCTATAAACAACCTCACCAGTAACTGGTATTTACATATAGAGCAACTCAGTCAAAACCCAATTAAAGGCTCTGATGGATTGGGGATTGTCAAAACATTTAAAAGGCTTCACAGCAGCTTAGCGATTTATACGCCTCAGTTGGACCAGCAGTACCCGAGTTCCCCTCCCATCTGCTCTTTCCCCTGTCCCAGCCTCCTGCCAGACTGGGTGACCCCAGCCCACCTCTCATCTGGTAGCTTGGCCTCCAACAAGCAGAAGAGAACTCTGAGGGAGCCAGCGGGTCTTGGGGCCTTGGAGAAGACCCCTTGGGGAAGGGAACAGGGTTTGGGCTGTGGTTCCTGGCTTGCTGTGTAGAAAACAGGAACAAGAGCTCCACGTGGAGTATGGACACCTGATACCATCAAGAGGATCTGCTCAGGTGAGGCAGGACTTTGGGAGGATCCAGGCAGTAATGATGCCCAAAGTCAGGCCATCAGCATCATTGTGGTTCCAGGTTTCAAAACTTCTAGGTAAATGATTGAAGAGTCAGACAGGAAGTCAGAGCCCCCTCCCCTGTGTAGGCCAGCTGAGTTAGTCAGAGATCCAAACTAAGCCAACTTGCTGGGGAAATGGAGATAACTTTAATGGGAGGGGAATTCCTAGGGCAAGAAGCTCCCCTGGAGCAGGAGGAGGCTGCCAGGCTTGAGGCTGTGTGATTACCAGGGCTGCAGCACACAACAGAGATCAACTGAACCTTGAGAAGGTTCCTGTTTGGAGGAGCTAGAGAAGCCTGGAGTTGACAGAATGAAGCCCGGGATCCTGGTGCTACAGGGTTGGTGTGACCTGTTCTGCCTGATGCTCCCGAGGAAAGAAGCCTCAATGGGCTTCTTCTTTTATTTATCCCAACCAAATACTTTATTTGCATAGGGATCTGAACCTATGCCCCAGTCACGGCATATAAGAAATTGTTGCAGCCAGGCTCGGTGGCTCCGCCTGTAATTCCAGCACTTTGGGAGGCCAAGGTGAGTGGATTGCCTGGGCAACTTAACAAGACCTCATCTCTACAACAAATCAGAAATTAGCTGGGCGTGGTAGCGCTTGCCTGTAGTTCCAGCTACTTGGAAGGCTGAGGCGGAAGGATCTCCGGAGCCCAGCAGGTCGAGGCTGCGGTGACCGGGAGCGGCCATTGCACTCCAGTCTGGGTGAGAGAGTGAGACTCCAACCAAAAAAAAAAAAAAAAGAAATTGTTGCACTTCTTTTTTGACTGACTGTGACAATTTCCCCTTGGCTCTTGCCATTAGAGTAAAAAAAATTTTGATCCCTTATCCTCCCACTCATGTGGAAATTGTTGACTCCTATCTGTAGGCTGAGAGAGCTTCTCCACTCATACTGTTTGAGAAATGTGCTTCTGTAAAAAGAAACTATGCCTTGCGTCCTCATGACCAAGTACCACAGAGCAAACCTTAATGCACAGATGGAAAGAAGGAAAAGAAGGAGGGAGGGAGAAGAAAAGAAGAGAGACAGAGAGAAAGAAAGGGAGAAAGGAAAGAAGTGAAGAAGAGAAACAAAGAAGGAAAGAGAGAAAAAGGAAGAGGAAACAGAGGGAAGGAAAGATGCAGAAAAAGAATATGCAAGAAAAAAAGAAAGGAAGGTAGGCGGGTAGGTCTCCGAATTTTCCAGGAGTGGCACGCTGTGGTCCCACTGAGGCCTCAGAAAGATTGCAGTGAGAGACTACTGCTTTCTGCTCTCAGTGTGGATTAGGCTGCCATTTGCCACTCCTGAGCAGACTAATCTGCCTTGCTGCTATCCAGAATATTTACTTCCATGGGCTTGAGGGTCTTTGGTTCACTATATTTTTAAAAATTGAGTGAGTGCCTACTATATGCCAGACACTATGGTAAGGAATCAACATGTGATTCCTTATGCTGACACATTTTCCCTCCTATGCACTCATTAATAGGAAGAGAGACCTGGTCCAACAAAACAAATTCCATGACCTCAGGGTGGGTCCGTGAGCTGCAACCATCACTGTGGATGTATTGTTTTCACATTGCAATACAACATAATCCCTAACAATTAAGCACTTGCTACATGCCCAACATAATGTGGGGTGCTTTGCATTTATAATTTCACATAATTCTCAAAACACTCTTGAGAAAAAATACTGTCATCCCCATTTTACCATGAGGAAATGGGGGTTCAGAGAGGGGAGCACTTGTGTGAGTTGATATAGCTGGAAAGTTGTGGAACCAGGAGTCTATTTGAATCCAAAGCCTGCTACATCAGATCAGATACCTCTGGTTTCTGACGGTGGGTCAGCACATTTTAAAGGGTCCTGCCTCAACAGCTGACAACCTGGTTTGGAATGAATAGAGCAAAACTAAACTGACATCACCCTATCGTATCACCATAAATTGCAGCTTCAAGCTACCTGTCTTTCTTACTTTCACATTTCAAAAAGATCCTCAACAGGCTCTAAATCTCCAGACCATCCACCAAAACAAAACATGGGATCCAGAAGATCAAAGGTATTGGAGGAAGGGAGGCAGATGGGCATCTCTTTCTTGCTTCACATGGGCTCAAGTCCATTGCTACTTAATGTTGAAAATCAAACAATTCAACCTTCTATTGCCAACATGTATGAGGAGGGCCCCCCAAAAAACAACCCAGAATTTATTTATTAGAAATTATACATTTATTCTTACATGTTTAAACTTCAAAGTACTCTCCATCTGATGCAATACACCTATTGAGATGATTTTTCCATTGCTCAAAACAGTTTTTGAACTTGTCAATTTTGATGTCTTTTGGTGCTTCTGCCGTTTTTGTTTCACTTCTTCCACAATGGCAAAATGTTTCCCTTTGAGGACGTTTTTCATCTGGGGAAACAAACAAACAAAAAAAGGTTGCTGGGGGCGAGATCTGGTAAATAAGGAATGCGGCACAGGGGTCATGCTGTTTTTTGGTCAAAAATTGCTGAACACTCAGTGCGGTGTGAGCAAGTGCATTCATAAATCACCCATCATGAGATGGGCAAACACATTAAAATAATTTCCACAAACGTTCTCTGAAACCAAATGCAGTCTCTCATAACAACACTAGCTGGTACACTGATGCCAAGGGGTTCCTAGAACAATTACCTAACAGGGGAAGCCTGTACTACAAGGGCCCTGCCCTCCCAAAGATAATTCCAGGTTTTGGGGAGCCCTCCCTCTTATTCATCCTCTGGCCCTATTGAATTCTTTGAGTTCTTCCTCTTCATACCCATCTTCCAGGCTCTGACTATATCTAACACCTACTTATTCTTTAAATCTGCTCCTCTACCTGACCACCTTTCCTGGAGCCTTTCCCTCTGCCAGGTACATATGTCCCTACTCTATCCATGTGAAGAAAACCTACCTATTCTTCCAGACCAGTTCAGGTGCTTTATAAAACCCTTCTAAGGTTTCCTCGTGTCAGAGTTGTTTCTATTCTCTCTGTCCTGTCCCCATTACATACCTCTTGATCACAGTTCAATTTATAACTGACCACATTGCACTAGCACAAACTATTTGTAGAAATCCATCCTCCAGTGGGTAGAATTCCTCCAGGGAATAGATGGTGAGGTGACTCCTTCATCTTCACCAGCTTGGTGCAAGGCCTTGTACATAGTAAGTTTTTAATAAAAGTTCCATGAATGGATGACTACATGGGCTTTAACAAAGTCAAGACTCTTAGGAGGCCAAGACAGTTGACCTAACCAGGACTTCCACCCACTGGAGAAGCTCCTTGCTGTGTCTTAGGTAGCCCCTGAGCACCCTTTATCTTTTTCCAGATTTAGGATAATCTCTTAATTCTGGTATTTTTCCTACTTCCTAACCATTTTCTGAGTTACTCCCACCACCACTTTCCTGGATCCTGAAGCAGAAGGCCTGGGTGGAAAGACAAGGTCTACATTGTCCAACAGAAATGACTGTGGTCTCAGTCTCCTACTGACCCCATGTGTGTCCTTGAATGAGTCATCTGTAGCTTCCTGGGTGGTAAAATGTGAACACTTAACTACCACAAAGCTGTAGTGGGATACTATGCATTGTTATAGCCGCACTGTGAATATGAAGTTGCCAACACACTGAGAGTCAAAATTTTGAGCCCTTTATAGCCGGCGGTCGAGAGTAGGCTCACGCCAGAAACAGACTCTCGACCCCGAATGAACCAAGCAAGTGTTTTATATAGCAAAAATGATAAGGTTATAGAGTTTTGGTTCTGGATAGGGAACAAAGGAGATTTTTTCAAAGTACAGGTTGTTAAACCATAGGGGGGAAAGTGTAAATTAACCACAGGAGGGGAGAGTGTAAATTACATAGCATGACAGAACTGTTTCAGGAATGTTATAGCCCTCCAGGGGAGGGAATGAAAAAGCCATAAATCGCAGGACATGATTTATGGCCTACTAGAAAGGTTAGGGTGGTCACACAGAGGAGGGGTGAGAAGGGGAACTGGAAGACAAAATGGAAGAACTACTACAAAATGGAGTTACCGTGGTTAGGTCACTAAGTTAGGTCACTAACAGCCATTTCAGCATTAGCATACGTTTGAACACCAAGTTCTAGTCTCATAGGCTTTGCTTAGGAGATTTCAGTTCCCTGCATCATCCCAAAGGCAAAGGACCCTTAAAGACCCTTCAGTCCAACCCAGTTATTGCTTCCATTTGACACCTGGGACAGGTGGATATTCAGCCTCTCTAGAAGACCCCAGCAATGGGCAATCATCATAAAAGAAGCAATAGTAACAGCAGCGTGGTTTTTTTTGTTTTTTTTTGTTTTTGAGTTGGAGTCTCACTCTGTCGCCCAGACTGGAGTGCAGTGGCCGCTCCCGGCCACCGCAGCCTCGACCTGCTGGGCTCCGGCGATCCTTCCGCCTCAGCCTTCCAAGTAGCCGGAATTACAGGCGTGCACTACCACGCCCGGCTGATTTTTTTTTTTTTTTTGATTTATTGCAGAGATGAGGTCTCGCTGCCCAGGCGGGTCTCGAACCTGCGGGCTCAGACAATCCACTCACCTCAGCCTCCCAAAGGCGCAGGATTACAGGCTGAGCCACCGAGCCCGGCTAACAGCAGCAGGCAGACCTTTTTATTTATAGACCACTTTTGTAATTTCTGATTCTTAAAAAAAAAAAGAGCCATAAACTAATGTCCAACAGTAAAATTGTGGCTCTGGGGCCCAAAGGGGTGAAGGGCCTGCCTCAGGTCCCTTGGAGATGAGCTACAGAGTCAGACACAATCCTGGCCACTTACCTTAAGCCCTGGCCTGCAGGTGATGGGAAATGGTTCTTTGCTGTGCCTTTTTCTCCAAACTTCTCCCTCGCAATATACACAATGCCAAGAGGATAGAATTTCAGATCCAGAAAGTCATCACCATCATCACTACCTCTGTTTTCATCACCCAAGCTGAATGACTATATTGATCAAGATTCTTTTGGTTGTGACAGGCAACACCACTCAACATGACATAATAAAATAATCATGATAATAACAGCAATAACAGTAATAACAGTATCAATAATATAGGTTCTTTCTGTTTCATGGAACTGAGAATCACGGGTGTGAACTTTTCAGGAATGGTGAGGTCCAGGCCTAGATAATAACATTAGACCTCAGACTCTTTCTCCCCAACTTTCTTTTCCTTTCCATTGGCTTCATGTTTAGCTATACCCTCCCCTCATAGAGGCCCCAACAGCCCTGGGCCTATACACATTACAGTCCTCACAGGTTCAAGCACCATTCTAGAAAGAGCTTTCCTTCTCCAGTTATTCTAAACAAAGGCCTAGACTGAATGGCATTGCATTGGCCTGGGTCCAGAGTCGAGGAGGGTCCACACATAAAAAGTGAGGGTGGCCGGGGATATTTTGGTAAAATATGTCCATGTGCCACACCTGAGTCATATGTTTACCTCTGAAACTGGGCATATTCAAACCAACCTTAAATTTGAGAGCTGAGGGTGGAGGACAGGTCATTTCCCCAAAAGAAAATCTGGCTGCTGCTACCAGAAAAGGGAAGGGACCAATGATACTAGACAAGAGGAACAAGCGAAAATGACAGATGTCCTTTTCCATGACTTTGCGGAGCTTCAATTTCTGCATATAAACACTGCAGCATCAAAAACACAGACCCCTCTGGGTTTTATCAAACCGGAAACAAATAAAAAGGCTTGTGTAACTCCTACAGTTGCTTTGATAAACCCTGTGGCTTTTGCCCCTTCCAAGGCCTCTACCCTTGGAATTCGCACCACTGTCCTGGTTCAGGCCTCTGCCCTTGGAATTCACACCACTCCCCCGGTGAAGGTTCAGAACATCATAGCTCACCTACACCATGGCGACGGTGTCTTCGCCAGGCTTCTGCCTTCCTAGCTCTCCCTGGTCCGGCAGCACCCCTTCAGTGCCTCGCAGCCAGATTAATCTTCCGTTTCAGCAGAGTTCAGGGAGCTGCGGAGCCCAGCAGTGTTTAACTTGGCTTGGGCTCAACCTCATGAATTTAAAGGCCACCTGAGCTGAACTATTCATCTGTTCTTCCTTGACTCCCCCACAGTGAGTACATTTCCACACCCTCCTTTCAATACCCAGCCATCTGAGCTGCTTAATATTTCTTCCTCAGGAAAGCTCAGAAGAAGAAAAAAGAAAAAAAAGAAAAAAGAAAAAAAAAAAAAATATATATATATGCATATCTCCAACCCTAGAATTTGGAACCCACATTCTATTATCTCATAAAACATCATGCTCATATCATAATTTCAATCCAGAGAGAGGATTTGCCGTGTGAGCTCTGAGATGCATACAAATTGCCCTTCTAAACCTCTGACTACAATAAGCAAACTTCAGAAGCCGACAGTTTACTTGATAAATACCTAATAAAGCTTAAATAATTATTGGAAGCAGACAAATGGAAGAGTGGAACGGCAAGAGATGTTGTGATAAATCGCAGGGAAGAAGACAGAGCCCCAGTCAGTCGCTCAGAGAGAAGCGGATTCCAGGGAGCGGCCGAGGGAATCAGAGGCAAGGACTTGAGCACTAAAGAGTCGTCCGTGGGTGAGTGTTTATGGAGGCCAAGAGATGCACACGATGGGCTTTTTGGAGAAATCATTAAGTACTTCCTGCGTAACCTCTCTCAGCTCTCCTGGAAGAAAGAGAGTCCGGGGAGAATACAGTCCTCCTCTTTCTATCTGATGACCTAGCTATGGAGGAGGCTCAGGGATCCAGATATCACAGTGTATTTATATGCTGTACCCTCTTGAGGCCAGAAGAACTCAGATCTTTCTAGGACACCATTCCATGAACTTGATCTAGAGTCACCATCCCTGACAGACTTCAAGAAGGTGCCTCAAAGTTTTCATTCATTCAATTATTCACTCACTTTCTCGACAAACATTAAGTGCCAACTGTGTGCTGTCAATAACAACAAGCTTCTAGTCTAACCAAGGATGAGCATGGGAGCAGAAAATTAAACAATGGTATGTAATGAAAATGGAAGTTTTGGGATTTTGTGGAGTTTATTCTGACAAGTATGGAAGGGGAAAGGTACACCTGAGGAAATAGCACTTAAACTGAGATCTAAAGGATACACAGATGTGCAGGAAGGGTTTTTCAGGCAGCAGGAATATCACATGCAAAGGTCCCAGGCTGTAGAACTGTCAAGAGAAATTCTGAGACCTTAACTCCTACACTTGCCAATGTGGGCCAGCTTCCACCTCCTTAGTTACCACCCCATGGGATGAATTTCTGATTCTCAAGTTTCTGAGTCCATGACTAATAAGTTGCCAGATCTTCTGATGCCCATTTTAGAGATAAGAACACTGAGTTTCAGGATGGTTATGGGCTGCTTGTTGCCTATGTGGTCATAGAGTATGTTTATGCTTTGGACCATGTCCTCCAAACTCCCAGGCCTGACTTTGCCCCTTGTTGCATCTTTGCCCCAACCTAGTGAATGTCCATAATTACTCAGAATTCTTCTGTGGAAAGAAGCCTCCCCGTCCTGCCTTGCTGGGGACCAGAACTCTCCTGGAGTCTCAGATAAGTGCATTCCCAGTGACAAGAATTTTCTCTATGCCTCCCTGACTTACTACACACACACACACACACACACACAAACACACACACACACATCATTTGCCTAGACTTCCACTGGCCTCCCCCCCATATCCTGGCTTCACACATATCTCTTATCTCTGGAGCCTTAGATATCAGCCTCTGCAGCTGCACCCACCTCCACAGCTTTATGTCCTGAGGTGAAAAGAAGGTGCAACCAGAAGTGAGCCCTCGTTTGGTTGGGATGAACTGATGATTGACATTCTGCTTGAGAAATACAGACATTACTTGGGCTCTTGTTTATCCATTCTCAAAGCCAGTTAAGCAAGCCAACAACATTGCTTGGAGTCATGGTGTATTCTCTCCCATAAAACTGGCATAATTCTGACACATCCTGCCTACTGATACATTTCTTTTTTTTTTTTTCTGAATTGGAGTCTCACTCGGTCGCCCAGACTGGAGTGCAGTGGCCGCTCCCGGCCACCGCAGCCTCGAACTGCTGGGCTCCGGCGATCCTTCTGCCATTTCTAAGTTCGTTACACACCCTCACGTTTGGATAGCAATTTACAAATAACTTTTTGAACATTATCATCCAATTATTCATTCACTTGCTCAACAAACATGAAGTGCCAACTATGTACTGTAAACAACAACAAACTTTTAGCCTAACCAAAGATAAATATGGGAGCAGATAAACCAAAGATGAGATCCCTTCCTCACTTGAAGACTAGTTGATGACAAGCCTTGATTGTTTTTAAGACTGAATGTGACTGAATTAATCTTTTCTCTCCAAAGTGGTTTCTCTGTAGAAGTATGATCACCATGTCAAAACTTCTCCTCCCTGGGTTTGGGTCTAATCTTGATACCAAAGTGTGTTATAGACACAACTCTTTCAGTTGTAAGGGAAACAAGATGTAAAGTAGCTTAAGCAAAAGAGTGACTCTGCCTCACAAAACGGAAAGATGCTTGGGTAGCTCCTATGATCAAAGACTACAAAACAGACCCTCAGGAATTCAATCTCACCCAAACTCCCTCTGCCTGCGTTCTCAAACTCTGCATTTTATCTCCGCTTGCTTCTAGTTTTATTCTGAAGACAAACTAAGACCTAGCGCAGTGGCTTATTCCCAGCACTTTGAAAGACCAGGGCTTGAGTTCAGGAGTTTGAGACCAGCCTGGGCAACATAATGAGAACTTGTCTCTAAAAAAAAAAATCAAAGAATTAGCTAGGCGTGGTGGCATGTACCTATAGTTCCAGCACTTTGGGAGGCTGAGGCAGAAGAATAACCTGAGACCTAGGAGATCAAGTCTGTGGTGAACCATGACTGTATCACTGCATTCCAGCCTGGGTGACACAGTGAGATGCTGTCTCAAAAAATAAAAACTGTAAAAATTAAAAATTAAGAAAAAAAATTTTTAAGTCTCTCCATATTGTGGGGAAGGTGGCCAGACAGCCCTAAATTTATATCCTTCCACATAACAAAAATAACAAATTAGAGAAGTCTCTATTTCATTGTATGTATGTAAGCCCCAGGCAAGAACTCTGTTTGGTCCTGCTTGGATCGTGAGTGGTGTGTGTGTGTGTGTGTGTGTGTGTGTACTCCAAAGGGTATATGATTGGTCAGATGACCGTCCTAGTTGCTGAGTCAGGGATCATGATCAGAAGATGGGAAATGAGGGAGAAGTATTCTGGGGGGAAAAATAGATATCTAGCCCAGTAAATGTTTATGCATAAGGTGGCAGTTATGTAAGTGTAGTATGTGTTTAAGGGTGGGAGTATATTGATTGTTATAATCTTTCTACAAGTGGTCTTCAACTTAAAATAGCTTGACTTACAATTTTTTGACTTTACAAGGATGTGAAAACAATATGCATTCAACAGAAACTGTGTTTCAAGCACCCATACAACTATTCAGGTTTCGGGGGGGGGGTTTATTTTGATTTTTAATTTTGAATATGTGGTGTACAATTCAGGGTTAGGTATACACATGTTCATTATGCAGGTACCCTTGCTGATGAGGTGTTTTCTTTTGGTATGGGAGTCAATAAATTACATAAGATATTCAACACTTTCTTATAAAACAAGTTTAGATGATTTTGCCCAACTATAGGCAGATGTGAGTGTTCTGAACATGCTTAAGGTAGACTAGGCTAAGCTATGATGTTTGGTATATTAGGTGCATTAAATGCATTTTCAACTCATAATACTTTCAACTTAAGATAGGTTTAGTAGGATGTACCCCCTTCATAAGTCGAAGAACATCTGTATCGAGAAAATGCAAAATGCATTTTTCAGAACCCCTAAAGTATTTATACATTTGACCCAGAAAACCAAAGTCCATGACTGCATTTTTAGGGACAAAAATGTAGAAAGGATCCTGTTGTAGCCTTGTTTTCAATAACAAAAAATAAATAACTGAAATGTACAACACTAAATAAATTATATAAACTGGGATATTGTTCATCTTGATGACTGTCTATACATATTGACATGGGAAGTAGTTCATAACATGTTAATGACTTAAAATCGGTTTACAAAAGTGTTTGGTTCAATTTTTGGTTTTTAATAAAGAGTATATTTAGCTTTGACAGCAACAGTTGAAATGGGCAAAGAGGTGGGTTTCTTGAGTACAGAAATGCTGTGATTTATTATATGTTTGCTGGTTACAAGCATATATTCACCCTATAAAAACTCACCAAGCTTTTTGTTTATGATATGTGAACTTTTCTTTACATATATTATACTTCAGTAAAAATATTTTTTGCAAAAGTGTATTTTTTTAAAGCTTAGTGTGGTTATCACCGGATGGTATAATTAATAGTGATTTAAACTTTATTCTCTATGCAAATGTTTATTGTCTGGATTTTTTTTTTTTTTTTGCAATAAGTATATACTGCTTTTAAGACAGTAATGGGGATGGAAAAATGTAAAACAGGTAATGTCAACTAGACATTCAATAGGTCCTAAAGATGCAAGCTAAACATGCCTACAGAGATGAGGAATACATTAGGATAGATAATATAACAAATAAACTCAAAACTACAATGGCTCAAACACAGCAGAAGTTTGCTTTTTCCTCACTTTGTCAACCTGGGGAAGATACTCCATATTTAGCATAGGGCTCTGCTCCACAATAACATTCATGGACCCAGGCTGATAGTGAAGTTTCCTTCTTAAACACCTCAGAGGTCTCTGTGATCATTTCTAACCATAGGAATTGAGCAGGAGCTTAAAGTCATGCCCACTAGATATTTTATGGGTCAGTCCTGAAAGTGGCTTATATCACTTCTGTTTACATTCCATTGAAAAGAACTTAATCACTCCACACCTAATTGCAGGGGAGGCTTTAAGTTGCAGTGTCTTACCGGCCATGCATATCTCCATCTGTGATTCTATTGCTACAGAAGAAGAGAATGGGCTTCAGTGACAACTCACAGTTTATGTCACATTGGGGTGGAGTGTAGAAGCAAGAAGGGGAGGTAGATAGAGTAGAGAGAGAGAGGAACTAACTTCAGCTAAAGATCATGGCAACAAGCATGAGGTCCATATCAAAGAAGTCAGATACATGGCATATGGCCTCGGTCCATTCCAGGTCATGGTGACTCTCAGCATTCACAGGTATCCCGGGTGGCACTGTCCTGGTTCCAGTGGACTGTCTGGCTTGGCGTGAGACATGAGCTTGTCAAGGGCTCTGGTCATAATGAAAACTAAAAGCAAATCATCCCCCCAGAGCAGGAGTTTGGAGACACTCCCCAAGCACATACCTATGGCAGAAGATGGACACAGGCTGCCTCTCCCCAAGGACCCTGGCCCAGTAGGTCTTATTCAAAGTCTGCTCAGGGCTGAGCTTCCAGTGATTCCAGCTGGGACAGAAAGGAGCCAAGGATGCATCTGTCACCCTAACAAGGGAGAATGATGTAAACTCCTCCATCTGCCCCTCTGATAAGGAGTAACAGGAAAACAAGGGCTGGGTTTGAAGCTTCAGAAGTCACCAGATTCTCTCCAGCTTTGTTTTTTTCCAAAACAATTGTGCACAGGAGGCCTCTGCATCATTTGACCCTTTGGGAAGTGCATCTGACGCCATCCCACAAGCCCCAGACTCTACCTACAGTGAGCACTGTCAGTCAGTCTCAGCACAAAGAATGTTTGGGCCGCACCTGCGAAAGCGATGTGTGGGATATGGACATACAAAATGCGCGTCAGGTGAACGTTATCCAGAACCTACTAGCTGATAACACATGTGCCCCAAATCAATGAGGAATTATCTCCTCCACACAACTGGCACAAAAGAAGGAAATGTTCGGAGTCCTTCCAACACAGCCCAGCTATTGTCAACCTTCCGTGCGAGATGATTAATGCGCAAGCCACTACGCGTCTAGATTTCGATTCCGATGATGACGCATGCAGTCCATTTTTTCCCTCTTTATGGATCCTCAGCACTTAACTTATTCAATGGTTTTTATTTGCATTGATCACATTTTATGGTATGATTAAATTTGTATGGAAGAGAACCAATTAGTTTTGTTTTACACTTATTGAATGCACTTTATAGTCAGACAAATTAACTCTCCACAGTTAGGTTAATTCATCCAGTGGCAGGAGGCTTGAAGGGCCAGGCAGGGTCTTGTCCTCAGCCGGGAAGGGTTTCTTGGAGGAAAGGGTCTGGAGGAGGCAGAGATGGATGTAGTGAACTGACGGACCGCCCAGCATATCACTGTGGAGTCACTCTAGGAGAGGAGATACAAGGTTCTGAGCTCCATAGAAATTTCAGGAGCCGTCAAGGCTTTGCCTGAAGGGAAAACATTTTCTGCTACAGAATGGAAGGAACAGTGGAGGGTCAAATGCAAGAGAACCTATGAAAGTCATTTATAAACCATAAAGCATCATTTTGACGCTAGTCTTCCTTTAAACCGAAAACCAAAGCATCGTATCATTGTGTCACACAAGAGTGATTTGGAGTCAAAAGACCTAACCTTAACTCTCTGTGGCTTCCCAACTGTGTGGCATTGTCGGAGTCACTTAATCTCACTGAGCTTAAAAGTTGCCTCATCTGTAAAGTGGGGATGGTTCGCATACACTCTAATGAAATGATTGTGACAGCAGTGTTTTCCTGACCACCCTGATGGATGACGGCTCCCTCATTCTCCATCCCTTGCTTGGCTTCACTTTTCTCCCTAGCACCTGTATTATTCCACAAGGGCTACTATAACAAAATTCCACAGGCTGGGTAGTCTAAACAACAGAAATTTATTTCCTCACAATTCTAAAGGCTAGACATCCATGGCAGCTGGTTTGGTTTCCTCTGTGGCCTCTCTCCTTGGCTTGCAGATGGTCACGTTTTTTTCTGTGTCCTCACATAGTCTTTCCTCCATGCTCAGGCGTCCTTGATGTCTCTCTGAGGTGTGTCCAAATTTCTTCTCCTAATAAGGACAATAATCAAATCGGATTAGGGCCTAAGGGCGTCATTGTGACGTAGTCATCGCTTTATCTCCAAATACAGTGACATTTTGAGGTACTGGCAGTTAGAGCTTAAACATATAAATTTGGGGAAGAGATGCAACTCAGACCATAACAGCACCTCATATTATATTCCATGTTTATCTGCGATCTCAAAATCCATCAGAGACTTTGCTTTCTTCACCTCATATGCCTAACACTTAAAACAATGCCTGGCACGTCATAGGTGCTTAACAAACATTTGTTGAATGACTTAATGAACGATGCTTGGTATAGTGACAGTTTCACCATACCCCAGTTCCAGCATAAAGACGTTCACCAGCAGAAAGGCTGCCATCGGTCATCTCTGAAAGCCCTTCTAATCATTGCTCCAGAATTAGCGTCTGTTGCATTTCCCCTGTGACCCCAGAATTCAGAAAAAGCCCTAGGACTTGCTTAGGTAACATTTTTATTCCTAAAGTCATGAAAACCTTGGGCTTCAGGGTCGGAAGGGGATTTAACATCATCAGATTCAACTTACAAACCAATAAAGGAAAGCCTTTAAGAGCATTTCTGGGAAACTTCTTCGTGATCAATTCTAGGGCCTAGAAGCCCTTTAACTCTGGAAGCTGTCAGTTCTACGGTTAGACTACTCTGACTGTTAGAACGAGCCATTTTGTGTTCACAATGATGCATAAAAAAGATGTTCTTTAGGGAACTGGTTTGTAACAGTGAAAAACGGAAACAACTATCCCTAAGTAGGCAAATGAAGAATACACTGGTTTATCCCTACAGTGGGATAGTTTTTATCAATGCAGATGAATTCATTAGATCTGTATACAGCTAAATAAATGTCTCAAAAAACACAATGTTGATAGATATAATATGATATGTATGCACATATATATCTACATACATACATCTATATGTGATATTCATATATATAAGACATACACATTTATATGTATTTATAGATATACATTTTTTTTATTTATTTATTTTTTGAGTTGGAGTCTCACTCTGTTGCCCAGATTGGGAGTGCAGTGGCACGCTCATGTTCACTGCAGCCCCGACTTGCTGGGCTCAGGCGATCCTTCCGCCTCAGCCTTCCAAGTAACTGGAATTACAGGTGCATGCTGCCACGCCTGGCTTAGTTTTTTGTTTTTTTTTTTTTTATTGTAGAGATGAGGTCTCACCAAGTTGTCCACGCTGGTCTCAAACCACTGAGCTCAGTCGATCTTCTCATCTCGGCCTCCCAAAGTGCCGGGATTACAGGCTTGAGCCACTGTGCCCAGCCTATGGATATACATTTTTAAATGTTGTATATTGTGTGTAGTAAAAGTACAAAAACACACAGGAAGGATACATAGGAACCTCAGAGGAGCCTTGCATCTGAGACAGGAGGGGGCATGGCTGGGAGAGGGCAGTAGCTCTAACTGTAACATTTCTTTCCTTAACAAGAAGCTCAAAGCAAATATGGCAAAATGTCAACATCTGTTGAAGCTTGATGGTAGGGATATAGCTGAATGTTATATTATTTTCTGAACTAGTCCTGTGCTTGAAGTAGGTCTTAATTTTTTTCATGTATTTTACTGAATAGGGGAAGGTGTCACCCTGCTGGAATAAATTCTCTTCCTCTTCCACCTCACAGCCATGGTCTTCTCGGCAGGAGGGATGATGCCAAGTGACCTCTCTGCCAACTTTGTGGCTGCCAACATGGAAGGGCCAATATCTTGGCTGAATTGCATCTAGACATATAGACTTGTACTTATTTAGTCGTTCCGCATTTGTAGAATACTGTCATATGAATACTAATATTCTCCTCCTCTGAGCTCATTGTCTACAGAGAGAAACAGATACATAACCAGATAACTTCAGCACAATGTCCAAACCAGAGAGCTTGCACAAAGAGCATTAAATTAGCAGAAGACACGACTAAGCTGCCCTAGGAGGGAGTGGGCTGGGAGGTGGAAGATCAGCGAGGAAGATACCCCCTAGCTGAGCTGGGCGTTCCCTGGAGGATAAGGCAGGAAAAAGTTCCCAGGCAGAGTCATTGTGGCCACTCATGCCGATGTCTTTATGGGTGACTGTGGTTACATGTGTTCCCTATGCTGTCTCTTGAAAGACTCCGTGGTAAATATTGTAAATAGGTGAGTATGCAGGCAGCTCAGGGCTGGGTGTATGAATGGACTGAACTTTACAAGCCCAATTGTTTCTATCACAACTCACCTACCTGTGTCATTAGAATTGTCAATATCTACCACATATCCTCACTCATAACAGACCCTGAACATTTACCATAATACAATAAGAAAAGGATTGGCAGTAGCGGGCACTGCCAGGAGGTTGGCTGGGCACATAACATTAATAAGGATACCTGATCTCAAACCAGGCAAAGTGGGGACCAAAGAGAGACCCAAACTTTACTGGTATGATGACCACTTGTATACCTAAATCTGAACTGTACCCCACATCTTTAAAATAAAATAAAATAATAATAATAATAAAAGAATTATCAATATCTGTGTTGTGTAACAAGTAATATCTTTTTCTTTTTGTGTATAAAATTGTGTATGGTGTGTTTTGATTATTTCTTAAGACTTTACAGTGCTCAACAGGGAGACAAATAGAAAATAAATGAAGAGATATAGGGATGACACAATAATAAAAAGCTGTGAACACCAGGCTAACAACTTGGGCTCTCAGCATCAGCAAAAGTTCTTCAAGCAGGAGAATGAGTGGCCATGGTTAATCTTTACTATTCAAATTATTGCTTTGGAAGCCATGGGGAATAAGACCCAGGAGAAAGAGGACCACTGAGGTGGAATTAAATAAGACAAAATGGATCACTGATAAACTTTAGGTAACGCAAGTAGATTATTTAAAGTAAGGATAATTTATCTAACATACAACCTCTTAAACTTTAGTGGTTTAGCACAACAACAGTTTATGCCTTGTTCAGTCCAACACACTTGTTCCTGGCTATATGTCAATCCTTGGTGATTGTCCAGGAACCCAGGACTCTTCCATATTGTGGCTCTGCCATCTCCAGTGCTTGACTTCCAATTGCTCTGGGTTCATCTGCCTCAAGCCAGCAAACAGGGAAAGAGCCCCAGCAAGCAGGCATGAGAGGGCTTTACAGGTCAGGTCTGGAAGTGACTCATGTTACTTTTACTCACATTCTATTGGATGGAACTCCATCACACAGCTGTGTGCAAAGGAGGCTAAGAAATGAAGTCCAACTGCAGTCCCAGGATGCAGAGAAAATGGATTTGGTAAACAGTTTTCCAGCCTAAACAAAAAGGGCCAGATTGGAGGGTGTATTACATATCTCTCTCTCTCTCTCTCTCTCTCAAGGACAGTCATGAGCACTATGGATGAAGTTGTCTGCCCATGGCTGGGGGTTCCCAGTAAATAAGTTGGGTCTCCACCAGGAGGTGAATTGAAAGGCTGTTGCACAAAAAATCTAAGAGGCAACCCCTTCCCCAGGGGCTCATAGTTACACACGAGGAAAGAAACACAGCCTCAAAGAGGCAGAGGGTGAGACACGAATGTACATCCTCAGAGGGGAAGAACAGAGAGGAGATGGCTCACATCACACGTGCCAGGTCCAAGGATGGTGGCAAGTCACACTGGCCAGTATTCAGGGAGCTGGACAAACTCAGGTTCTGAAGGGCAAAAACAGGTTGAGGATCAAGGCCAGAAAGTATCCAATACTTGATCTGAAGGGTAAACATTTGTAAGGAAGGAAAGCTACACTCACCTTGATGACCAAGAAGCATTGCCTGCCTGCTGGTTAGTAATAATTAGCATTTATTGAGCACTTACTATGTTCCAGGCATGAATCTAAGCACTTATAGGTACTACTCATTTAATTTTCACCAAGAAATAGACCCTATGATAAAAACCACCCCACAAGTGGGAGAAATGAAGTATTAAAAGTGACCACATATCTTGCCCAAGGCCACACATTTGGAGTCAGGCATTCAAACCCAGAGAGTCTAACTTCATAACAAATCTGTTCCCTTGGCTCATCCAAGAAGATGGTTGGGATCTGCACATGCTGTCCCTCCTTGCAATCCTTACTACTGGTCAACCTTGATATTTTCTGTCTCAGATTTTGTTACAGACCTGCCTGGGCCTGCTGTAGTCTGAAAACACCGTCGTGGTTGGAGTAGATGGATGCCAGGACTGAGAGGTCATATCTCTGTCCCCGAATGGGCCTCAAATCTCATGCTCCTCTTGTTAAAGTTTGTGGTTCTTTTCCCTGAAAGGGTCAACTGAGGTAAGGTGGGTTGGAGTGGTGCCATGCTGCAGGAATCATGCAAGATGGTAACCAAGTAAGAAAGTAGAAAGAAGTAAAGTTTATTATTCACCTTTCACAGATTGGAAAGGGCGCAGTCACTCAGAGGCAAGTGTGGCCACGAAATGGGTATATTTAAGGGCCTTTGGGTAGGGAGGTTTTGGTCTGAAAGAGTGTCCAGGGTTGCCAGTCTTTGATGTTGATTGTAGTCACATGAGTCTTAGATCTTGAAGTTGCCAGACATTAGCAACTTACCCTCTCAGGTGGTGGGCTAGATGGACAGAGACAAGGGGAGGGGGTTTTCCTGCAAGAGACTTGTTAGACATTTGCAATCCACAAACTTCTTGACCAAAAGGTGGTCTTATTGTAATTTCTATGGCTTTGACCAGAAGAGGTGATCTTTGACCTTCTGCCTTGACAAGGAACCTGAAAAGTTTACTAGAGATTATTATGCTAAATCGTGAATTGAAAGGTTGGGCTGTCCTGCTCCTGCATCTGATGGATATTTACCAAGGGGGTGGGGTAGGCTGCTGCTTGGCCTGCAGTAGGTTGTCTGGATCACTTTCTAAAACCTGCCTCTTGGAAATTTATTTGTGTCTAACCCGTGCTGGATTCAAAGCACGTCAGGGGTAAAGTCTAAGCAAAAATGGTTATGCTGAAGCAAAAAGGCTGAACTAAGTTTTTTCTAGGTTTCTATAGGTACCTCCTTTCATTTCCATTTTTCATGGTATGTTCACCATATAGTCTATACTCCATCCCTAAAGGGGTAATTGTCATTACTCTCCCCCTCTTGTGTGTGATGAAAGTAAAGCCCAGAGACAGTCAGTGATGTACCCAAGTCGCCCAGCTACTGAGTGACACATGTTGAATCTAGGATCTTGCATCCTACATTAGTGGGCTTTCTGCATAACCATGTTTCCCAAAAAAATGTGACATTCATCCTACAGGCACGGAGAGAGCCGGAGAGGACTCCAGCAGGTACATGGGATGGAAATTGTAATTACATCATTTCAAGATAAAATTTCTCTCCTCTTCTTTTCCAGAAAGCCAAGCTGTGGTCTAGGAATTAATCTCTAAAGAGAAGTATCTATCTAGAGCTGAAGTAATGAGTTTCTTATATGCGGTGCCAGGGCCTTTTTCAGGCTCTGGGGAAATAACACTTTGATATGTTAATTAATGTATGTGTGTGTGTGTGTATGTGTGTGTTCATTCCTGGAAATTCCCATTGCCCCAGGATGCTTCCTCTACTCACAGAGCAGCTGGGCAGCTAATGTTCTGCCTCAGAGGAGTGCTGCAGCTCTGAAGCTCTGAATACAAAGACTTCTGCATCAAAAGACCCTGAATGACCCTAGATGAAGGCACAGTAAGGTAAAGCATTTCCCAGAATCCCCAATTCTCAAATGCAGGACCTGCTCCTGGAATGAGGTCAACCATGGGAGGCCACATGCCAATGATGCCTGGGCCCCCAATGATGAGACCTCCCACCCGTCCCATGATGGTGCCCACTCAGCCTAGAATGACTCGACCAGACAGATAAGGATGGGGGAGGACTCTTTTATCAGTTTTAGTGCTTGTTCTACTTCACCAGGAGATCATGGTGCTGTGACAGTGTTTTCTTAATAGCATGTAGGAAAGACTTGCTCCCCCTTCCTATCAGAGAATAATTTTGGAGAGGAAAAGGACAAAAAAAGTACAATTTTCATTTGTATTGTGAAATGTAAAAACAAAATTGTCAATTCTTTAAAAAAAAAAAGAAAGAAAGATGCATTCTCCAGACTAGATAAACACCTATCAGGCTTGGGATAAGGAGAGGAATCGGAGAATAGGAGAGTTTCATTTTGGTAAGTCAACATGAAGGGACTGTGAGCCTCCCTGCAAGGCCAAGTTCAGGGTCAGGGTTGGAGGAAATACAGAATCCCAGGGTATCTTTGGGGACTCAAAAGTAGAGAGGTCCTGTGTTCTCCATCCCAGGACTAAAGTCTCTGAATATGGCAGGACCCCCAAGGCCTCTGCGCCAGGTCAAGCAGGGGCAGAAGAGCCATCTGGATCAGAGTCAGTGAAGATAGACCTAAGACAACCTCATAGAGTTGGCCTTGGACTCTGCATGAATGAAAACCACAGGATGTTTCCACAGGCCCTCCATAGAGAGACAATGTAAACTAAAGGAGTCTTGTAGCTGGGCAGGAAGGAGGACACAGTAGTGACCTCTCTGAATGGGAGACAAGAGCAGAAGGGACCCCACGTATCACAGGGGAGATCAGAGGACAGAGACAGATGACAACATTGAGACCAAGCACTTCCTTCTCCTACCCTACTGAGGTCTTGGCACCTCTAAACTTAGACATGACCCTAAATAAAGAGAGAACCCCCAACCGACTGGTGTTCAGTTTCTACCAGCCGAGTCAAACTCAGCTACAATTTTTAAAAATCCTATATCTTCCACTCCTGAGACTGTAAGATGAGATTTGTATCCACTGTTTCACCAGGACCTCTCTGTTTGCTCCCTAACCCCCCAGGGCCAACCACACCAAGAGATGCCCAGACTCAGCAGGGTGAATTGCTCAAGAAATTGACACTTTCACTGCCTCCAGTCATTGGGGGTTGTCTACCTGACAAAAACAGGTGGCTATGCTGGAGTGAGTAGTGGAGTGATTGGGCCCAGGAGGGTCCTAGCAGAGGGGCCCTCTACAGCAGAGCTGCCATTGGACACCTGGGCCTGCTGTAGACATGTACAGTCATGGATGGAGATGGATGGATGTCAGGCCTGAAAATTCACATCTCTGTCCCTGGGTGGGTCCCTGGGATCCCTTTCTCCTCTTCTGTAGATCCCTGGCCCTTGTCTTCACTTGGGAAAATGTAGTGCCCCTCTCAGGCCCCCTCTTAGGGTGGCTTCAGTAGGATCCAGTGTTCTCTGTTCCTCTCCTCCTATCTCCAAAGACAAACCCATTGGTTCTTTTGCTAATTTAAGGGCTCTACTAGTGATCCTTGGGAACAGACAGGGAACAATGCAGTTACAGTAGAGAAAAGGGAGACAATATTCTATTCATTATTATAACAATGGTTAAGTTTTTCTTGTTTAAGGCAGGCACTCCACTTGAGTGGTCTCCTCAAACCCTCACTATACTCCTAGGAGGTAGGTACTAACCTTACTGGCCATAGATTTTAAATGAAGAAGCCGGGCTCGGTGGCTCAGCCTGTAATCCTGCGCCTTGGGAGGCTGAGATGAGTGGATTGCCTGAACCCGCAGGTTCGAGACCCACCTGGGCAACTTGGCGAGACCTCATCTCTACAATAAATAAATAAATAAATTAGCCGGGCGTGGTAGCGCGCTTGTAGTTACAGCTACTCAGAAGGCTGAGGTGGAAAGATCGCTGGAGCCCAGCAGGTCGAGGCTGCGGTGGCCAGGAGCGGCCACTGCACTCCAGTCTGGGCGACAGATTGAGACTCCAACTCAAAAAAAAAAATGAAGAGACTGAGGCTCATCTCACATGTGATGAAAACAATATTATCCAGACCCAGGTTTTTCTGCCTTCCAAGCCCATAAGGTAAAGCATTTCCCAGAATCCCCAATTCTCAAAAGCACAGAAAGAGAATACATGGGAAGGCTGCAGTTGCAATTTTCTAGGGCTCAGCTCAGAAACACAGTCACTTGGCAAAATGTTTCTGTATCCCCCTGGAAGAGAAGCTGTCTCTCTCCTGGGTGGGCCAAGCTAAGAGATGGAATGAAGCTGTCCCTGAAGACTGTAGGAATCTGCACCATTGGTTAAAAGAATCTGGGAACAGTTGGGCTTGGCAAATCATTCTTCTCTACCTGTGTGTCCCAGCTGCCAAAAAGTCTAAATGAACACCAGGAGTTCGGCTATCCATCAGGCTGTCTCCTCTAAGCTGCTGAACGACTATACAGATGTTTGCCTGGATTGAGGGTTAATGACAACGGCATCACTCACCTGGCTTTTATGTGCTTACAAAATTATAGTACCAATTACTCTCTATCTCTTTCTAAATACTTTGCATACAAGAGACTTATGTCATAGCAAGAAAGAGTCAGGAACTGACCCCCAGAACATATTACCAGGCATTTTCTCGAGATGAGACTCAGAAGTTAGATTATTGTTCTGTAGGGAATAGTTGGGGCAGGTGCTGATGCTAACACCGCAAAAAAAATAAACCAGGTTGTAGAATTGTTGATGTCGCATCCATCATGTTAAAGTTAATGATATGACTAAAACCTTGAGGCACAAAAGATTTTTAACTCTTTCGGATGTAAATCATAGAAACCTGACCCAAACTGCCTAAAATAAACTCACCAAAAAAAAGGGAGAAAGTGAGGAAGTGAACTTGTTAGCTCATGTAATTGGAAGGTCCATGTGTATTTCAGGTGTGGCTGGATCCAGGAGTTTTAAAAATGTCTTTGGAAATCTATCTCCCTATTTTTTGCATCATTTTCTCTGTGTTGTCCCCATTCTCTAGCAGACTCTACTCTCATGTGGCAAGGTAGCAAACAAAATCTCTAGATTTATACCCTACCAGCTCAGCAACCCTAACAGAAAGAGTGTTTTCTCTTTCCCAATAGTTCCTGCAAGAGTTCCAGGGCCAATTCATTGGTGCAGTTTGGACCATGCACTCATCCTTTTTTTTTTTTTTTTTCTGAGTCAGAGTCTCACTCAGTCGCCCAGACTGGAGTGCAGTGACACGCTCCCGGCCACCGCAGCCTCGACCTGCTGGGCTCCGGTGATCCTTCCGCCTCAGCCTTCCAAGTAGCTGAAACTACAGGCGCGTGCTACCACACCGGCTAATGTTTTTGATTTATTGTAGAGATGAGGTCTCGCCAAGTTGCCAGGTGGGTCTCGAACCCACGGGCTCAGGCAATCCAATCACCTCAGCCTCCCAAAGCGCAGTATTACAGGCTGAGCCACCGAGCCTGGCTCACGCACTCATCCTTAAAGCTACTTACCAATTCCCATGACTCAAAATGGCCAGTACTGGGTCTTGGGTTCAGTTCTGGAGCCAAAGTAACAATTACTCAACAGGGTGACAGGAAGTGAGTGAGAAATTGGGATTCTTCTGGTGTAGAAAGAAGAGAAGGTAATCCACTGAGTAGTCTATTCCATTGAGGAGGGCGAGTTGGAGAACCATGATTGACTTAAGATCTTTCTATGCCAAGGACCATACTACATGCTAGCCCACAAAGCTTCCCAGCATCCCCATGAAGTAACTTTGACCTTCCCACTATGTTTGTTGTTGAGGAAACAGACACTCACATCCATGTTCAGACTCACACTAGCTAATCCCACCAGCAGGGCTCCATCCTACACATTGTGTCCTAGGCCAGAAAGACCATTGAGAATCTAACTTTAAAAGGGTCCCAGCTCCAGAAACACACACACACACACACACACACACACACACACACACACACACACAGTGGATGGAGTGACTGTGCACAGATAACTATTCTTTGAGCTTTAATGTCTTCCACTGCAAAACAAGAATGTTGTCCTCAATTAGTGGTATTAATAGGTAGCAGAGGAAAAATCTAGGGGTCACAGTTTTCAGAAAACCTATAGGACATTCTCTTTTTCAGCCAGCATGACCACTCCAAATGTGACATGAAGCTTCCTCCGGATCCAGTGGCGCTGCAGTTGTCCATCAGTGCGGCCTTGGGCACTCAGTTTGACAATGATAATAGTTCCATGTGGCCTCGGTGCTTTAGGAGCATTGTCTCATGCAATCTTTTCATTTTTTTCCCTTCTAGTTAGGCAACATTTCAAACATACAGAAAATAATGTGTCAGACACACATGTACTCTTTTCCAAGACTAAACAGATGTTAACATTTCACCATATTGCTTTGAAATTCTCTGTAAAGACACAAAATGTTACAGATACTGGTAAACTCCCTCATCAATTCTCCTTATTATTTTCTCTGCTACTTCTCTCTTTCCCCAGACGTAACCTCAATAACCACAAATAGGATTGTGTCCATTTAATTTTTGCATATATGTATAAAGAATATTATACTTGCAAGAGTATTTATAAAAATGGTTGTCTGTATAATTTTGTGTTTAAATTTTTTACATGCAGTATTCTTTTAAAACGTGTTCTCCTCTCTTTTTAAATGTATCTTTGGTGGTGTATGCAGATCCCATTCACTCACTTAAGCTGCAAGACCATACCCTGCTGTGACTAACCACAATTTATTTACCATTCCCCACATGAGAGAATGCGGGTTGTTTTTACACTCTTGCAATTATAAACTACAACAATAAGCATTCTTGTATAGTTCTCCTTGGGCACATAAGAGGTTTTTCCAGCACAAACATTCAGAAATGGAATTAGTAGATAATCAGTGTGGTTGTCTTCAACTTTATAGGTAATGCCAAAATGTTGTCCAAAGTGGTTTTACCAATTTATATTTTCATCAGAAACATGCATTTCCATGTCCCTGCGTCCTCGGAAACCCTTGTGTTACCAGCTTTATTGATTTTGTCAATCTGAGAAGTACAAAATGGTATTTCACATTGATATTTTGAATAGATTCAATAGTGGCATTGAGATAATTTTTACAGTTTGTTAGATATAGGGTTGTCTTTTCCTTTTAATTACTTTTTTACATACTCTGTCATTATTGGGGTTTTTTTCTCTTAATAACTTGGAGAATTCTTAATACATTCTAGATACTAATCCCTTACTAATTATATGGTCTGCAAGTATCTTCTCTTAGACATTCTATTCCCAAGGTATCATATATATTTTGTCATACAGAAGTTTTCACTTGAGGTAGTGGTGACTATCAGTATTCTTTGTAGGTTAAGTTGGTTCTGGTATATTTGAGATCTTTTTCTCCAATGCAGTCTCTAAAATGGTTCTCCTAGGCTTTCTTCCGAAGGTTTTACATCCTTGATTTTCACATGTATAATTTGAATACATCTGGAATGTATTTTTTTCATACGGTGTAAAGTTAAGCACCAAATTTCAACTTTTCATGTGAATATCAAGTTGTCTCAGCGCTAATAGTTCCTAATTTGTAATGTCATATACCAAACTTTGTCATTACATGAAGATCCACATCTGGACAGATTTGAAACGTTGCTCTATTTCATCTATTTCCAGGCCGATACTACAATGTTTTCATTACGTGTGATATTTCTGGTTATTAAGATCTTGTATCTCTGCTTTGTGGCACTGGGGCGGAGACTCCAAGCCCTATTTTTGCTTTCTCAGTTGCGCCTGTTAGGCTTTCCCAATAGTGGACTATCAAAAGAGACAGGGAGGCTGAGAGAGGATTATGGGACTCCCTTCTTCCGGTCTGCTGTGATTGCTGGGTGCATCACGCCACCCTCACTTCTTCCGTCGGGGAGCACATCTCTGTCGCCAAGCTACAGCACAACAGTCTCAGCATTCAGTACTATTCTGAGTCCTCAGAGCTTCTGCCAAGCAGGGTCTCCTCTAAGCATTCCCTTTTAACAATTCCAAACACTTTCCTTTGTTCTTTATTCTCAGAATTAATAGACAATTAGTAGATAATTCCTGTCTACCTTTGTGTCCTACTTAGCCCCTTATTTCCCAACAATTTTATACCCAGTTTACAGTCCCTTACATTAAATTATCTTTGTTAAAACATCTCGTGTGGTTTCTCTCTGTTGACTGTGCCCTGACTAATATAGTAGGAATCTTGACAACTAAGGAGGAAATATTCCCTCTTTGTTTTTCATCTCCAAATCTTGAATCTTCTTGGTCTTTACTTTCCCACATGAGTTTTAAAGTCTCTCTTGTGAAGTTCTACCATAATAATAATAATAATAAGCATTGAATATTTCTATGGCAATTGCAGAAATGTGTAGAAAAATGTGAGGAAAATTGTTATTTTAACTGGGATTTTCTAATCTATACACGCAGCATGATTTTTCTATTTCTTTAGATTTTCTCATGCTTTTCAGTGGAATGTTATCTTTTTTTCATAAAGTTTATGCCTGTCTCCTCCTAGATATATTCCTAATTAATTTATAGGGTTTTTTTCTTTTTGCTACTGTACATTGAATCTTTGTGATTATTGTTTTTAATTGTTTCTACCTGGTGTTTAGAAACAATTTTTTCTGTGTATTGATCATGGATCCAGTAACTTACTGAACTCCTATATTTTTTATTAATATGACTGCATGTTCTGTAGAGTTTTTCTATGTAGTTCTATTAACTATGAATAGTGACAGTTTTGTTTCTTCCTTTGCCATTGTCACAACTGTTATTTCTTTGCATGTGTCTGTGCAGGCGTACATGTATGTCCCTTATCACAGTGTCTTTGTGACTTCAGTTCAATGATGAATAGAAGTACTTCGTTTCTGGCAAAGGTGGAAAAACAGAAACTGGATTTACCCTCTCACCTAAAACGTCTAAAAAGATCATTTTTTAAAGTATGAAACAATGGTTCTCAAGACATTAGGCAAAGATCAGTTATTTCTGAGAGACAGGAAGCAAACCAGATGAGCCCTATAATTGCCCCAGCTTTCTCCCCAGAGAATTGTCCAGGCCAAAGCATAGGATGGTGACCCCGGGTAGAGTAAGTGGCCCTGAGTTTAAGAGATGAAACTGAGAGTCCAGAAAGGCCAGGGTGCCTAGTGCTATCAAGGTAGAACACAGGGGAGGAGAAAGCTAATGAGAGAGAGATCTTTAGAGATAGGCAGTAAAGCCCTGGTGAGTCTTCAGCTGAGTACTTACTGATGAGCTCAGGAATGGGAGAAAATTCCCTAAGGTTAAGTAAAGAACCCATCATAAAGGATTATAGGGTACAAAACTCAAGAATCACACAAGGCCAGGAAATAATGCCTGTTACCACCAGAGTGAGAAACTTCATTATTCACAGAGCATTGGATAATGTAACCAAGAGTTTTACCTCAGTAATGGGGTAAAATTATCCCTTTAATCTGTTCTCACTTAACAAAATATAAATGCAAGATCCAAAAGATCATCAGATTTCAAGTAATATCATCACATTCAAGAATATACAAGAGCAGTCAAAGGGCAAAAACAAACACTGGGGAAACAATACCCTATTTAACAAACGGTGCTGAAAAACTGATTGACTATAAACAGAAGAATGAAGCTGGACCCCTCCCCCTCACCATATACAAAAGGTAACTCAAGATGGATTGACAACTTAAACATAAGACCTCAAATTGTACAAATTCTAAAAGAAATCCTAGGAAACACTTTTCTGAACATCGGCTTGACCAATGAATTCATGACTAAGACCTCAAATGCAAAAGCGGCAAAAACCAAAATTGACAAGTGGGACCTAATCAAACTAAAAAGCTCTGCACAGCAAAAGACACTATCAACAGAGTTAACAGACAGCCTATAGAATGGGAGAAAATATTTGGGAGAAACTGTGCATCTGACAAAGGACTAACATCCAGAATCACAAAGAACCCAAATGAATTGATGGAGACAAGGGGAAAAAAACACGAATAACCCCATTAGAAAGTGGGCAAGGACTATGAACAGATATTTCTGTTCATAGAAATAGCCTATAGAATGGGACAGACAGCCTATAGAATGGTAGAAAATATTTGGGAGAAACTGTGCATCTGACAAAGGACTAACATCCAGAATCACAAAGAACCTAAATGAATTGATGGGAACAAGGGGGAAAAACCATGAATAACCCCATTAGAAAGTGGGCAAGGGCTATGAACAGATATTTCTCACAGAAAGACATACAAGCAGTCAACAAACATATGAAAAAATGTTCAACATCGCTAACCATCAGAGAACTGTAAGTCAAAACCACAATGAAATACTATCGCAAACCAGTCAGAGTGGTTAATATTAAAACATTAGGGCACCCCCCGGGGTCCCCTCACACTGTGGTAGCTTTTCTGTCCTCTCAATAAATCTGACTTTCTAAAAAGCAAACAAAACAAACAGATGTTGGCGAGGTTATGGAGAAAAGGGGATTCTCATACACTATTGGTGGAAATATAAGCTAGTTCAACCCCTATGGAAAGCAGTTAAGAGATTTCTCAAAGAACTAAAAATAGACTTACGATTAGACCTAGCAATCCCACTCCTAGGTGTATATCTAAAGGAGTACAAATCACTCTACCAAAAGACACCTGCACACACATGTTTATTGTAGCACTAACTGCAATAACAAAAACGTGGACCCAAACCAGGTGCCCATCAACAGCAGACTGGATAAAGAAAATGTGGTACACCATGGAATACTACACAACCATAAAAAAGAACAAAATCACATCCTTTGCAACAACATGGATACAGCTAGAGACCATCAACCTAAGCAAATTATCAAAGAAACAGAAAACTGAATATCACAGGTTATCCCTAATAAGTGGGAGCCAAATACTATATGCACGTGGGCACAAGCATGGGAACAACAGACTCTAGGGCACTCCTAACGAGGGGAGGGAGTGAGAGGGTTAGGCAGTTGAAAAACTATCCACTGGAGACCATGTCCAACACCTGGGTGACAGGTCAGCAGAAGCCAAACCTCACCACCATGCAATATACCTATGTAGCAAACCTATACACGTATCCCTTGAATCTAAAAAGAAGAGAGAGAGAGTCATAAGAGACAAAATATATATCTAGAAAAAAACAAGACGAAATTCAAAATGAGAATTGACATTCAATCAAAAATTACCAAGTTTACAAAAGCACAGGAAAATATAGTCCATAATGAGAAAAACAATCCATTAAAAGTGATCCAGAATACACATGGTTGATAGAATTAGTAACTAGAAGCCAGAGAAAACTTTGAAGATGTTACTTAGAGATATGGAATAAACAAAACACATGAAATCAGCTTTTAGAGATGAAAACTAAAATATCTCAGTTTTTTTAGTTTTATTTTAAAACTAAAAATGTACTGGATGGGGTGGATTCATCACAGATAAGACATGGCAGAAGAAAAGATCAATGAAATTGAAGGCATGGCAATTAAAATGACCCAAAACGAAACACAAAGACTCAAAAAATGAGCAGAGCATCAGCGAGCTGCAGGATAACATTAAGTTCCCTGATAAACATAAGATTGGAGTCCCTGAAAAATAGAATAAAAAATAGTTGAAGAAATAATGGCTGAAATTTCAAAATGCATAAAATACTTGAGCAAAAATTTTACCAGCAAAGATCTACAACTGGCCAATAAACACATGAAAAGATGTTCAATTAACAATTAAGAAAACTTGCTTCACAGAAACAAAGATCTGAGTATCACATGTTCTCACTCATATAATGGACCTTAAACATCCAATGCAATACTATAAGAAAATGACTGACAGTACTGGGAAACTATGGGGGGGGGGAGATGGGATTAACAGTAGCAAATATCTGTCTGGGAACGGAGAAACACCTCATATCAACAGGGTGCCTGAATGAAACGTAATTGTATACCTAACCCTTAACTGCACCCCACAACATCATAATAAAAAAGAAAAAAAAGAAAACTTGCTGCTAGTTTACATGTACTATAATGGAAATAATCAAAGGCACAAATAATAACAAGTATTGGTAAGTATGTAAAGAAGCTGGAACCCTCCAACATTGTTGGTGAGTGTAAACTGATACAGCCACCTTAGAAGAAAATTTGGCAGGTTCTCAACAATTTAAACATAAATTCAATATAAGACTCATCATTTCACTCTTAGGTATCTACCCAAGGGAAATAAAAGATGTATCTGGACAAAGACTTATACACAAATGTTCACAGCAGCGTTATCCATAATAGTAAAAAAAAAAATCGGAACCAGCCCAAATGTCCATCAACTGATAAATGGACACCATTCAGAAATGAAAGGAATGAACTACTGATTCATGCAACAACATGGATAAACCTCAAAAATATTACTTAGCATACTAAATGAAAGAAGCCAGATGCCAAGACCACATACTATGTGACTCCATTTATATGAAATGTCCAGAAAAGGCAAATTCATAGAGTCAGAAAGTAGATTCGTGGTTGGTTGCCTAGGGCTAGGAGTAGATTCAAGAAGTAGCTGTAAATGGGTATTGTGGATCTATACTGGGTGATGGAATATTTTTAAATTGGACTGTGGTGTTTATGACACAACTCTATGAGCTCACAAAAAATAATTTAACAGTTTACTCAGAATGCATGAATTTTATAATATTAAATATAAATTATGTGTGCATATATAAATTTTACGATATATGTACCTCCATAAAGTTGTCTAAACAAGAGATTGTTAAAAGAATGAAAAGACAAGATACAGAGAAACTATTTGCAAATCACATAATCTGATTTTTAAAAAGACTTTCACCTACAAAATCTACAGTAGTACCCCCTTATTTGTGGTTTTGCTTTCCACAGTTTCAGTTACCTGGAGTCAATCGCAGTCCGAGAATATTAAATGGAAAGTTCCAGAAGTAATTCATAAGTTTTAAATTGCATGCTATTCTGAGGAACATGGTGGAATCTCACGTTGTCCAGCTCCATCTTGCCTAGGCTGTGAATTATCCCTTTGTCCAGTAGACCCATGCTGTAGACAATACCTGTTGGTTAATCACTCAGTAACTCTCTCCATTGTCATACATAGGGTTCAGTACTCTCTGCAGCTTCAGGCATCCACTGGGAATCTTGGAACTTGTCCTCCAAGGATAAGGGAAGGCTGTTATAATAAGAAAGCAAAACAAAAGCAATACTGGAAAAAAGATGTAAGCAGGTACTTTACCAAAGAAGATACGTGGATTGAAAAGGTAAGTGCATGGAAAGTTGCTCAACATTATTAGTCATGAGGAAAATAAAAATATGAATTACCACTACCCACCTATTAGAATGTCTGAAAATTTTAAAACTCACCATACTATCTATGTGCTGTCAAGGACATGGTGCAACTGGAAATCACACACACACTGTTGGTGGGAATGTGAAATGGTCACAAGCAATTTGGAAAATAGTTTAGCCTCTTATAGAGTTAAATATATACCTGTCTTGGGATCCTGCCTTTCTACTCCTAGGTATTTACACAAGAGAAATGAAAGCATTAATCTAGACAAGAGCTGGTATATGCATGTTCACAGCAGCTTTATTTGGAATAGCCAAAAATTGGAAACGACCAACAGATGAACAGATAAGCAAACGGTGGTGTATCCATACAAAGGATACTACTTCTGAGTAATACAAAGGAGTCAACTACTGATACATGCTACAACATGCATAACTCTTAAAGTAGTTATTTTGAGTAAAAAAAAAAAAAGCAGATGCAAAAGACATATTGTATTGTTTCATTGGTATTAAATTCTGAAAAAATGAATACTAATCTATAACAACAGAAAGCAAATCAGTGGTTGCCTAGGGTTGGAATGTGCAGCGGGGAAGATTACAAAAGACGTCAGAAAACTTTGGGGATGACGAACTTGTTCACTATCTCGATTGTGGTGATGGCTTAAAGGGTGGATACGTATGTCAAAATGTATTAAATTGTACAAGTTAAATATGCATCATGTATTAAATATCAATCATACTTCAACAAAGCTGGGGGGTTTTTAAGGTATTTTACCACTTGAATAATTTATTTTACACATATAGTAACTGCACATATCTACTGAGTACATTTGATAAATGCATATAATGTATAATGATTAAAACAGGGTATTTAAAATATCTATCACCTCAAACATTTATCATTTTGTTGCACTGGGAACATTTCAAATAATCTCTTCTAGCTATTTTTAAATACACAATAAATTGTTAACTGAAGTAACTCTGCTATGTTATTGAACACTAGAATTTGTTTCTTCTATCTTACTGTATTTTTTGTACCCATTAACTAATTCTTCATACCTGTCACACACTTTTCCACCTCTGGTGGCAATCGTTCTATTCTCTACCTCCATGAGATCAACTTTCTTTGCCACCACATATGAATTAAAACATGAGACATTTGACTTTCTGTGCCTGGGTTATTTCATTTAACATAATGCCTTTCAGTTCCATCCATATTACTACAAATGGCAGGTTTTCATTATTTTTATGGATAAATATTCCATTGTGTATATATACCACATTTTAAAATTCCATTCATCTATTGATGGATACTTAGCTGTTTTTTAAATAGCAAAAACTATTAGATAGAGACAGAAATAGAGATATCGTTTTGTCATTATCAACTCTAAAAATAAGGGCAACCCCCTCAGGTCTCCTCCCACTACTTTTTAAAAAAATAATAATAATAGTAATACTATAAGAAAATGACTGATGGTACTGGGAAACTATGGGCGGGAGGGAGATGGGATTAACAGTAGCAAATATCTGTCTGGGGACGGGGAAACACCTCTTATCAAGAGGGTGCCTGAATAAAACGTAATTGTATACATAACCCTTAACTGTACCCCACAGAACCATAATAAAAAATATTTTTTAAAAAAAGTTATTTTAAAATAAAGATTATGAAAAAAATTAAAAATAATAATAATAATAGTTCTTAAATTTCACCATTAAGTATGGTTGCTCTTGGATTTTGGTAAATGCCTTTGGATACAAAATATTGTCTCATATTCTTCTTGTTAAAATTCTTTCTGCCTACCCTTTTATTCCTATTGGATTTTTTTAAGCACCTCTGTCTACTCCTTTCTCCTAGTACAAACTAAGGGATTTCCGGGGTTTAACCTTGAAACAGAAAACTCTTTTAACTGTTATTGAGGGAAATTTCAGGGAAAAGAAGAAAATGTTTCTTCCATCCACCAAAGAACTGTAGGAAAAAAAACAGCATACTTGCATCATAAAGCTACTTCAAAAGTGAGATGCTGAGAATATTAACAAATTTTTCGGTTTTACTTTCCTACTGAGTATGGAGAATGGTGTGTAAATATATAATCCTGCTCTGTTTCCTGTTACTATAAAGTTATATGTGGAAACAGTCATACAAAGGAATCTATCAAGTCACCCAGTTATCAGGTATTGCCCATGAAATATAACCTATTCCCTAAAATACCTTCAATTCTAAGCAACTATTATTGCTTCATAATTTGTTGCACTAGTAGTAAAATTTAAATTGACATCTCTGCTGAAAGATGCAAATCTTAGGAAGTTTCCATAGGAAGCAAAAGGAGGGATTGGGAATTTCCTTGTTTATAAATAGAAGGATAATAAATACCACGACTGGTGATTCCCTCATTCAACTTAAGAATTCAGAGGTTTTTTTCTCCTTAAAGTAGCAGTGCTCTTTGTCAAATTAAGGAACATTCTTCTGTCCCAACTTACTAAAAGTTTTTTTTCTTAGTCATGAATATTTCTTTATTTTTGTAGATTTTAAGTTTTGCTGAATCTATTGGGCGAATTGTAGGGTTTTCTGTGTTTAATGTCTTAATATAGTAAATTATGTTAACTATATTTTTTAATTTTCTTTTTTATGTATATATTTAAGCTATACAACATGACGTCTTCATATATGTATCTTGACATAGATATGTAGTTAAGTGATTTCTGCAGTCAAGCAACTAACATACTACTTCTCAACAATAAAAAGGAATAAACTGCTGATATATAATACAACATGGATAACTCAAAGTAGTCATTTTGAATAAAATAAGGCAGATGCCTTAGTTTAATTTCTGATATAGTTACCTTGCATTTTGTTTGTAAGTGTGTGTGTCATAAAAGCATCTAACATCTACTCTCTTGGCAAAGTTTCAGTATGTAACACAATAGTGTAAACTACAGTCTTCACGTTGTACATTGGCTCTCTAGACTCAATCATCCTAACAACTGCAGCTTTGTATATTTTTAAATAGTAAACCATTCTTGTGTTGCTGGGGGGAAGAAATCCCACTTGGTCTTCCTAACTTTAATTCAAGTTGCTGGGTTCCATTTCCAGATATCTCACTTAATATCTTTGTTCATAAGTATAATATGAAAATGATTTTCCTTCACCATATTATCCTTGTATGGTTCCAATTTCAAGATCCTATTATCCTCATAAAAGGTATGGGAGAGCTGTCTTTTTTGCATTAGAGATTATCTGTTTCTTCAATGTTTGGTAAAATGCACTTATGTTTGGGAGGGTCTTCTTTTCTAAGAGATGAACTTAAGACATAGTTTTGTCCCTACTATAGCTGTATCTCTTGAGTTTTGATATGAGAAGTTTTCTTTGTCATTCAATTATACATATTTTTTAATTCCCATTGTGACCTTTTTGAATTATCTACAAATGCTCTTCAATTCTAAAATACATATTCTTTGGCTTCTAATTTCATGGCATTGTGGTTAAAGGATGTGGTATATATTGGTAATGTAGATTTACTATGTGGCTAGACCACAGTCGGTTTTTATAAACATTCCACGAGTTTTAGAAAAGAGAGTTGCAGCAGGAGAGTGGCAGGGCAGAGAACAAGACCCACCTGCTCTGGCACTGCTTCTGCCCGTGCCACCCATACAGCCATGTCTGAGGAGAAGCCCAAGGAGGGAGTGAAGACTGAGACTGACCACATCAACCTGAAGGTGACCAGCCAGGACAGCTCCGTGGTGCAGTTCAAGATCAAGAGGCACGTACCACTGAGCATGCTGACAAAGGCCTCCTGTGAGAGAGAGGGCTTGTCAATGAGACAAGTTAGATTCAGGCCGGATGGGTAGTCGATTCACGAGACAGACACTCCAGCACAGCTGGAGATGGAGGATGAGGACACCGTAGAAGTGTTCCAGCAACAAGACAGGAGGCGCGTGGGAGACCAGCCTGGCAGAGTGTGGTCTCTAGAGTCTGTTCCCAGTCCAGGCCATCCATCCTTGCATTGCTGTTGAATAGTGAGCCACATGACCATGCCCACCACAAAGGAGTCTGCGGACACTCAAGGACATTCACCAAGATCATTTCCTCTTTGACATACTTCTACTGCAACTCAAAACTATCTGCAGGCATGAATCTATAACTTAAATTGGGCCCATCAGAATTGTTATCTTTGTTCAAGTAAAATGAGTTGAGAGGTTTTGGGGGGTTTGTTTTGGTTTTCATTTTTGTTTTCCCATCTTCTACAATATTTTTTTATCCCAAACTTGTGGCCTGAATGTTTGCTTTTAGTCTGTGGTCGGCTATCTTCCTCCCAGTGTTGACTGTTCCTCCTCTGCTAACTCCGATCATGTGGAGAATTCTCCTTCCACACCCTGGGGCTGCGTGGTTTGGACAGGTGTTGGGGACATGGTGTGGATGGAAGACATTGTCAGTTGCTGTGTGTTGTATGCACAAGTTATTAAAATGCTGAGCATTATAAATGTAAGCTTTGCTAGCATATGGTAAAATTGAAGAGAAAACACTAGAATGGTTCTTATAAGATAAAGACTAACTGAGTACTTTGGTAATATGGTCCAAGTGCTCTGTGGTCCTCAAGTGTGTCGATCAGGGGCTGAAGCCTAGGACGCACCAACTGCTGGCTGCTCAGTACCTGGCATTGGTACAAGGGCAAGAACTGGCACCATCAAAATTGGGTTTTTTTCTTTTATAAATAGAGAAGAAAGTAAGTCCCGCATTTCTCTTTTGGTAATGGTGTTGTGGCCTCATATTTCTGCTATTATTTGCTTCTGATGAATAATTATGGTCTATACATAAAAAGTAAGATTAAGTATTGCAAAATTGCAGTTGTGTTGGTGTATAAAAGAACTGCTTCACAGTGTGGTCACAAATGAACCCACAGAAAGATGACTCCATACTCTTCTTGGGACTTATACTCCGCTGCTTCCAAATACATATTTAATCTATGCATTTGTGTGGTGATTTCAGTTCTGTTAAATATTCTGGTATATATACCAATTAAAGATTTTCATAGTTCTACCTGTTGATCTTCCATAAGGACCCACTGCTGCTTGATGGCCATTCTCTGTCCTTGTTTTTGTTTTTTTGTGTTTTTTTTTTGATTCGGAGTCTCACTCTGTCGCCCAGACTGGAGTGCAGTGGCTGCTCCCGGCCACCGCAGCCTCGACCTGCTGGGCTCCGGCGATCCTTCCGAATCAGCCTTCCGAGAAGACGGAATTACAGGCGCACGCTACCATGCCCAGCTGATTTTTTGTTTTATTGTAGAGATGAGGTCTCGCCTGCCCAGGCAGGTTTCGAACCCGCGGGCTCAGGCAATCCACTCACTCAGCCTCCCAAAGGCGCGGGATTACAGGCTGAGTCACCGAGCCCGGCTCTCTGTCCTTTTTATAGTCGCCCAAATGCCAGCCCATCCTCTACTGCTTGCTTGAAATCTTGCTGAAAATGTTCTAATTTTCTTTGTTTCGCTGTATGAGCTTGGGGGGTGGGGGTGTTTGCTGGCTCTGTTGTGCTTATTCACCAATTTGTACATTTTTGCTGTCCTTTACTACTTTTGTTGTCCTATAAACAGCAAATACAGTTTGTATTCTGAAAAAAAGGAAAATAAATTTTGTATTCTCTAAATATTATTCACAAAACTTCACGTCTAATAGCTCAAAACATGCTAGCTTTGTTCTCCAGATTTTCAACAGCTTTATAACTTTTTGTCTGTTCCACCTATCAATTACTAAGAGAGGTGTGCTAAACTCTCACTTTCTGATTGTGGATTTGTATACTTATACTTGCAATTTTATCAATACCTACTTTATATATTTTTAATGTTTTTAAGCTATTTAAGTCTTGAAGTGTTATATCTTCCTGATAAATTACTGCTATTACCATTACATAATGACTCTTTTTACAATTAATAATAAATTTCTCTTTATAAATATTGTTTTATGCTTATTAACCTTATTATGCATAAGGTTTCTTTTAGTTAGTAATTGCTGACACAAACATTTTTTTACTTTTTTTTTTAAGTTGGAGTCTCACTCTGTCGCCCAGACTGGAGTGCAGTGGCCGCTCCCGACCACCGCAGCCTCGCCTGCTGGGCTCCGGCGATCCTTTCGAGTAGCTGGAATTACAGGCGCGTGCTACCACGCCCAACTAATTTTTTGATTTATTGTAGAGATGAGGTCTTGCTGCCCAGGCGGATCTCGAACCCACGGACTCAGGTAATCCACACACCTCAGCCTCCCAAAGGCACGGGATTACAGGCTGAGCCACCAAGCCCGGCTATTTTTTTTTACTTTTAATTGATGTTACAAAAGAAGAGTCAGCAAACAACTGCCTGATGGCTAAATCCTACCACCACTTGTTTTTGTAGATAAAGTTTTATCAGAACACAACCACAGTCATTAATTCACATAGCATCTATGGCTGCTCTCAGGGTGCAACAGCAGAGTTGAGTGAGTGCAACAAAGACTTCATGGTTAGCAAATCCCTGAAATATTTATCATGTGGCTCCTTACGGAAATTTTTGCCACTGTGATGCGATACTAAATAGATCTAAGTGAATATTTATAACATACAAATCAGATGGGAAGCAATGCCATGGACACCTGTGTACCCAATACCCAGCTTAAGAAATAGAACCAGGCTGGAAGTGGTGACTCATGCCTGTAATCCTAGCATTTTTGGAGGCTGAGGTGGGAGGATTGCTTGAGCTCAGGAGTTTGAGACCAGCCTTAACTATATAGCGAGACCTCATCTCGAAAGGAAGGAGGGAAGGAAGGAAAGAAGGAAGGAAGGAAGGAAGGAAGGAAGGAAGGAAGGAAGGAAGGAAGGAAGGAAGGAAGGAAGGAAGGAAGCCTCATAAGCACCTTTGACACTGCCCATAGTTCCCTCCCAGATCTTAGCCTGGCCTCCCTTTCTCAGATTCAGCCCCCTCCTGCTTATCATTTTTACTTATCATTTCACTGTTTTTACTTATAATTGTACCATGTTCTTATTCATAAACAACATATTAATTTTCCATGGGTTTTGAACTTTTAATAAATAGAATCATAGTGTATTATTCATTGGCAATTGGCTCTTTTTTGCTCAATTTATTATATTTTTGAGATTCATCCTTGTTGTTGCATGTAGCTGTTGTTCATTTTCACTGCTGTTTAGAATCCCATTGTATGTTGTGAAATGTAATTTCCCTTCCAAAGCTGATAAGTATTTCCAACCCTTCTGCTATTATAAAATGTGCTGCTGTGTACCTTCCTGTATGTGTCTCATGCTGCACGTGAGCAAGCATTTATCCAGGATACACACCTAGAGAATTGGTGGATTGCCTGGCCATAGGGCGTAATTATCTTCACTTTTACCAGAGAAAGCCAAATTGCTTCCCAAAATGGTTACAGATTTTCCTCCCATCAGAAATGTATAAAATTTGCCATCATGTTATAGACTCACCAACAATTGATTTTGTCCTTTTTTACTTTTTTTAGCCAATTTGATGATATAATATGATATCTCATGATTGTTTCAACTTTTATCTCTGAGAATATCAGTGAAGTTGACTGTCTTCTCATGTGTTTAATGACATTTCTGTTTCCACTTCTGTGATAACCTTTACAAGTTGCTTGGCCATTTTTCAATTTCACTGTGCTCACAGTGTGGCTTGTACTTTAACTCTTTTCTTGTTTGTTTTTATTTTACAGAAGCATTTTTTTAGTTGTATGTAATCATATTTATTAATCTTTCCTTTTATAACTTGTGCTGTTCATGTATTGTTTTAAAATATTGTTCACTGATGCACAGTCACAAATAAATGTTCCAATAAAATATTGTTCACTGATGCATAGTCACAAATAAATGCTCCAATAATAATGTTCCAATCGAAGGCTATATTTGCCTTTCACATTTAAATTTTTAATCCACCTGGAATTTTTGTCTATAATTAGCATAGATTCATTCACTCTCACTCTCTCTTTCTTTTTTTTTTTAGAAAGCAGGATTTATTGAGAGGACAGAAAAACTCCCACAGTGGGAGGGGACCTGAGGGGGTTGTCCTCATTCTCATTTTCTTTTTTTGATTTGGAATCTCACTCTGTCACCCAGACTGGAGTGCGGTGGCCACTCCTGGCCACTGCAGCCTCGACCTGCTGGGCTCCGGCGATCCTTCCGCCTCAGCCTTCCGAGTAGCTGGAACTACAGGCACGCGCTACCATGCCCGGCTAATTTTTGATTTATTGTAGAGATGAGAGCTCGCCAAGTTGCCCAGGTGGGTCTCGAACCTACGGGCTCAGGCAATCCACTCACCTCAGCCTCCCAAAGCGTGGGATCTCATTTTCACTAATATAATTTTATATTATTTTTTAAATGAGGTAAGGCAAGTTTATTTTTCTTCTTTATGAGTGTCTTAAATATTCTCAGTCCTTTATTTTTCCATAAAAGTTAGTATTGTGTTAGTATCAAATTCCACAAAGAAAAAAATAACCTCTTGGATTCTTAATGAGAATAGCAGCCTCTTTAGATCAACTTGAGAAGGATCAACAACTTTAAGAATTGAGTCTCCTAATTCATGCATGTAAAATATTCCTTTATGTCTCCTTTGATTTTTTTCAATAATATTTTATAATTTTCTCCTTAGAAGTCTTTAGATTTAGAACTCTTTACATATAGTATTAGAAGTTGTATATATCTTTTGCATTTTCTACTCATTGGTAAATGGTTAATATGAATGCAATTTATTTTGTGTATTACATTTTTGTTCAAGAACTGCGCTAAATTCTCCTTTAATACCAGTAATTTATTTGTAAGCTTTTTTGAATTTCTATGTAAATAATCTTATCATCTGGGAGCATTACTAGTTTTTTCTTCTTCTCTAGAGAAGTTATAGCTTTTATTTATTTTATTATATTACTGTGCTGGCTAGGCCCTTCAGTTCAATGTTGAATAAAAGTAGTGACAGTAGATATCATTTTCTTATTCTTTATCTTTAAAGGAATGCTTTCCTCAATTTTCTATTAAATTTGATATTTCTGAGAGGATTTTTATATTGGTCTAAGGAAAATTCTCTTCCATTCATTCTTCTTTTGCTAAGAAATTTTATCAGATTTTTCTACATATATTGAAATGATTACAAACTGTTTGTCCTTTAATCTGTTAATAGGGTAAAATAAATTAATTTATTATCTAATGTGATCCAAAATCACATCCCTGGAATAAACCCAACTTAGATAGCGTGTGCTATCTATTGTACTGTTGGATTCCTGGGCTCAAGCAGTTCTTCTGCCTCAGACTCCCAAAACGCTAGGATTACAGGCATGCGTCACTTCACCTGGCCTGGTTTTTGTTAACTGGTATGGGTTTTTTCCATCCATGTTTATAAATGAGATTTTTTTGAAATCTCATTTATAACAATTTCTTATAGTGTCTTTATTAGCTTTTGGTGTCAATGTTCTGTCATAAAATGAGTGGGAAATGTTCCCTTTTCTGTAATCATAAAGATTTCCAGAAAAGAAAAATCTGAAATTGTTTTTTTATTTTTTTCATCTTGGGAATCTTTCGTATAAATTTGAATATCAAATGTATGTGAGGCACAGGAAGCTTGTGTTTTGAAATCCTACAGGGTCTTTTTCTACCCAGAAATTGAACAGAAATAGACAAACCTCCTGTCTCATCCCTTGATTGGGGAGTAGATGTTTTTCTAGTCTACTTTTTCTCAGAAGATGCAGCTTTTAAGGGTTTGGGTTTTGTGAGTGAACGCTCAATTCCAATACCCTACATTGTGTGGCTAAAGATCTTGTCTCTGTCCTCAGTGCATACTAAAACCCACTTCCCAGGGTTGTAAAATTGACATATGCATGCACCCAAGACTGGCACGCTGCCCACTTCCATGCCTATTCTCCTAGTTTTCAGTCAACCAAGGATTCCCCCTTTCTTTTCTGCAAGTTCATCTATGTATTTAACATGAAAATTACACTATTTCCAGCATTTCTGGATGTTTCTAGTGGGAGTATTTTAAGGTTTCTGATCAGTCACAGTGTCAGTGTCACAGGTACTTCCTCGGTGACCCTTTCCAATAACTTTGTGATGCAGGGATTACCACTCCAAATTTACAAGTGAGAAAGATAAACCAAAGGGGGAAAAGTATTTTGCCCAAGGTCATACAGCTAGTAAATATCAGAACCAGGATTTGAACCAAAGAATGTCTGGTGCCAAAGTCTATGTTCCTAACCACAACTCCAAATTCCTATTCTTCATGAGTTGCTTCTGATCCCAAATTAGCCAGTGAACAGGAAATTATAGACAGACTCTAATTCTGCAATACAATCATAAGGCTAATCACAGATGCAGGCTAAGAGGAAAGTCCTCTCTTTTATCCTGTACCCAGGACTCTTGTTCTCTTGCTCACTAACAGGCTAAAAAAATAATTTTTAAAAAGTTACTAGGCAAAGCACAACAAAATTATGAGGCAAAAAGCAAACCAGAAAATAAGACTGCAGCAAATAAGACAAAACGCCAATTTTCAATATATAAATTATTCACTAAAATTAATTTTTTAAATAGCCTAATGTAGACACTGGACACTGCTAGGGGAAGGAGGGAGGGGAAAGGGGGGAGGTATGTGGCAACACTGGCACCTGCTCCACTATCGAGGAAGAGAGGGTCAGCTAGAAACCCAAATTTCACCTGCATACAACTTTCTTATATAGTAATCTTCACTTGTACCCCACAACTCTAAAATTTTTTTAAAAGCCTAAAGAAGCAATGAACAAAGCAGAAGAACATAAAATTCACAGAAGAAAAATATGAACGTGCAATTATTTTTTATGCAGTAGACCTAAATGTAAGAACCAAATATATCAAGCTATTAGAAAAAGAGAAGACTAAATGTTTCTGACTTTGGGTGAGGGAATGGTTTGTTAACTATGACACAAAAAACACAAGAGAAATAAGAAAAAATAGATAAAATGGGCTTTATCAAAATTTAAAACTTTGCACTACAAATAATACCATCGAGAAAGTGAAAAGGTAAGTTATAATTTGAGAGAAGATATTTGTAAATCATCTATCTGATAAGAAATTTGTATCTAAAACATAAAGAACTCTTAAACTCAAAAATAAAAAGACAACCTATTTTCAAATGGGCAAATGATTTGAATAGACATAGGCATAAATGGCCAAAAAGCATGTGAAAAGATGCTCAACATCATTATCCATCAGGAAAATACAAATCAAAGCCACAATGAGACACTACTCCAACCCTGCTAAAATGAGTATAATTTTAAAAAAAGAAAAGACAGTGAGTTTGGGCAAGACTGTGGTGCAATAGGAATCCTCATTCATTGCTGGTGGGAGTATAAAGCAATACAGTGGCTGTGGGAAACAGTATAGCAGTTCTTCAAAGAGTTAAACATAAAATTTTAAAAAAGAGTTAAACATATAGAGTTGCCATATAACCCAGTCATTCCATTCCTAGATATATACCCAAGAGAAAGTAAGACATACATACACAGAAAAACGTGTACACTAATGTTCATAGCAGCATTATTCATAACAGTCCAGAAGTGGAAATAACTCAAATGTCCCACAACAGATGGATGAATAAGCAAAATGTGGTATATTCATACAATGGAATATTATTCAGTCATAAAAAGGAATAAAGTACTGACACGTTACAACGTGGATGAACTTTGAAAACACTATGCTAAGTGGAAAAAAAAACAGTCCGAAAAGATCACATATTGCATGATTCCAGAACATATTTAAAGTGGAATTTATATAAATGTTCGGAATAGGCAAATATAAAGATAAAGAAAGTGGATTCGTGATTATCTTGGAGTGGGGCTATGATGAGAAGTGACTCTACTGATTTACAGGGTTTCTTTGGGGAAGATGAAAATTTCTAAAATTACATTATAGTGATGGTCGCACAGTCTTGTGAATATACAAAACACACTGAATTTCACAGGTTAAATGGGTGAATTAGATCTCAAAGTTGTTTTAAAAATAAACAAAAAAAAATAGACACTTTCCTTTGACTGTCAAGTTACCAGCTTTCTTTTTTCAGTGATGCTAACACTATACCTTGGAAAAAGTACAAGAAAATTGGGACTAGTAGAAGTGTAAATTGAATATTTTCTGGAGGACAGCTTTAAGCATATGTCAAAATCCATAAAACATGAATAGTTTTTGTTCTAGCAATTTCCCCTCTAGGAAATATACCCTAAGGAAGGCTATCTAGAAATATATGCAAAGTTTTATATGTCATGATGATAATTGCATTGTTATTTTTAATAGTAAAACAAGAAACACTCCAAATATTCAATGATGTAAAAATAGTTAAAGGCATTTTTCTACAAATATATGGTAAATAGTATCCATATATTAAAAAATCATATAGTAAGAGACATTAGCAAGGAGAAATATCACAATGGCAAGAAAGCAGACTATGAAGCAATATGTAGAGAGTAATTCTAATATTTTTTAAATTATTGAAAATACTTAAAAATATTAATGGTAGCTGGGCTCGGTGGCTCAGCCTGTAATCCCATACCTTTAGGAGGCTGAGGTGAGTGGATTGCCTGAGCCCACAGGTTCGAGACCCGCCTGGGCAGGTGAGACCTCATCTCTACAATAAATCCAAAAATTAGCTGGGCGCGGTAGCGCGCGCCTATAATTCCAGCTACTCGGACGACTGAGGTGGAAGGATCGATGGAGCCCAGCAGGTCAAGGCTGCGGTGGCCAGGAGCGGCCACTGCACTCCAGTCTGGGCAACAGAGTGAGACTCCAACTCAAAAAAATCATAATAATAATATAAATAAATAAATAAATAAATAAGATATTAACGGTGACTTTCTTAATGTACTAAGACAATCGAAATTATTTTTATTTTCTTATTTTTTCTTTATTGTTCCAATTTTTCATAGAAAACATCTACTAAGCATTTAATGACAGGAAAAGTAGAATTTTAATGTGCTTCAGAGTTCCCAATTTTCTGGCCATCTTCCCTTAAAATGCAAAGATTAACAGCTTATAGGGTCTGAAAGTCAAGAACCTCTGAGTTAGATAATTTCTAAGATGCTTTCTAGTTCTAAAGTTATGACTCTGCTATCCCATGCTTAGACTATTTATTTTTCTAATCTACCTAAGAAGTTTTCAGAGACAGATTCTTCTCAGTTTCTTGTAAACTCTGTGGTCCCCCACTTCCAAAGGGGGAGGAGTTGCGGTCTTGAAAAATAAGGTTAACAGCAGTTGGAAGAACAAGACATTGTGAGATGAGGCAAGGCAAACCCTGCAGAGACCTGGAAACGATTTTTCTCTCCCAAAATATAATTAATCAATTATGTCCAAAGAAGTGGAATCGATATTTTTATAAATGAGATGTTCATACGCCAAGAAGGGATTGTTGTGGTGGTCACCTAATCTTTCACCTGCTAATCCAATGTAAATTATGAGCTATTTAGCTGAGGTTTTCAGCATTTGCCAACTAAACTTTTTTCCACTTTGGCATTCTAGTCACGACTTTCCTATTTGTTTGTCCAGCCTGCGGCAGATGCAATGTGCCAGGGTCTCTTAATAAACAATGCACCACCAATAACAAAACCTTGCATTCACTGGCTGCCCGCCTCTTCCAGGTCTTTGTATTATTGTCACATTGATCTTCCCAGCCCCCTCTAGGACATAGGGAGGTGATGTGCAATTGGGGACACTGGCAAGGTTTAGATAAATTACCGCTTCATCGAATCCTTTTAATGCAAAAAACATTTATTAAGTGCCTACTATGCACCACAACTACTCCAGGCACTAGAATTACAAAGATAAATCTCATAGTCACCGCCCTCTGGGACTCACAATTCAGTGAAGGAGACAGGGAGGGAATAAGTATTTGCATTACATCATCATAGGCTCTCAGCTGTAGATCAAAGCACAGCATTATGGGAACAGAGAGGAAGGAACAATGAACTCTTCCTATAGTGATAAAGAACAGTCCTTCACAATTCTTGAAGGTGAGGAATTTCTCGGCAAGCAGATAAGTGTAAGGAGGTGTTCTGGAAAGAGAAGGGAAACTGAGAAAAAGAATATTACATTCAAGGAATAAGAAGAAGGAAAATTCCAGAGAGGTAGAACAGGACCAGCTTAAGGCAGGCTTCATTCATATGGCCTTCCTGTGGACATCTGTTGTTCTGCCTACCCTGCAACCATCTGTCTTTCTTCCGGTACAGTACTCCTCCCCTGTGGGCATCTACCTCTTCCATTACTTAATGCTGCAAGAATTATTCGTCAATGAATATGCCTTTCCAGTATTTAGGAAATTAAGCTGTAGGAAATAAGGCAAGTGTCAGGAAAGAGGGCTTTTGAGGTGACTTCAGATGAGGAAACCGAGATCCAGAGGTACTAAGGAGTTTACCTCAAACCACACTTAAATTAGTTGCAGAGCCTGGAAAGAACCAGTTCCTGTGATTCTTGGACAAGTGCTCTTTGCTTTCCAGAACTCTGTCCTTAAAGATCTATAATAACAGCAGCAATAATAACACCTACCACCATATGCTGGGCACTGTTATGAGTCCTTTATGTATGTTAAATCATTTAATCCTCTGAACTACTTCACGAGGTAGGGATTATTCAGAGAAGTAAGAAATGTTGGAAATATTTCCAACCATTGGATTTCAACATCTGAAAGAGCAAGCTTGGACAAGGGGTACGGGTGAGTTCTAGTTCAATCCAGGATGTTCTGGTGGAAGGATGGATGGGTGGGGTGGTGTATGAGTGGACAGCTAGGCGACCTGAGCGTGATGCTGCAGGTGATCAGAGCCTCACAACTCTGATAGAGAATTGTGCATCACTCTCTTGGGAGCAGAGTCCAGCAAGTAGTTTAGGGACATAGAATCCATGGAGAAGATCAGGAATGGAATCCATGGAGAAGATCAGGGCTTCAGTCAAAATCACTGAAGCTTAAGTCTTTATGAAGGAAACACTAGCAGAAATGTCATCAAGGGGCTGGGGCTAGCATGGTGATTCTAGCTATTGCCAACACATTGTCATGGGTAAGGTCAAGTGCAGAAGCCCTAAACCAGCCTGAAACTTTCTAAAAACTTTATATGTATTATCTCATGTATCTTTCCAGCATCTCTTTGACAACATTTGACATGCTGCCCACTTTAGAGGAGGAAACTGCAATTGACAAATTCCTTGTCACTTACCCATGGCCATATAGCTAGTCATGCTGGACCCAGAATCCAAGCCTAGGTATATCTTCAAAACTTACCCTCTTTTCACTAGACAACTTTGGCTGTGAGCAACCTTCTTTCATAACTTAAGAATTGATCAAGAGGAAAAACTCGACTAGACAGGATTGATGCCAGACATTGGGTTCACAGAGCTGATCATTAAGACAGAAAGATATCCATGGGGATGGCCTCTAGGTTTCTAAAGAGACCCTGCCTCTGTAGTTCTAATCTGAATTCTTTTGTACAAATGGTATACTTAGACTGGATCCTACACTTTGTCTTGTTGGTTCCTGACACTTACTTGTCTGTGATGTTTAATCAAGTCATAAATTCCCCATGTATACTTGCCTCTAATTAGACATGAAGATTTCTGCTACAGGGAGGATCCAATATCAGGCACCAGACCCATTCTAAATAATTCTCACTGAGAATTGGTATGCCCCTTGCATCCACTGCACCCATATTCATATGAATGGCTAAGGCAAGTCCTGTCCTATGTCCAAATTAGAAGGGCCATCAGAAAAGCCAGCCTCACACAGAGGCAGTGAGTTCATTGGGATATCTTCTCTCAAAACCAACCAGGTGATAATACATACCACACCTGAGCTTGTCCTGTTTATACATCAGTCTGATTTGATATTCAGAGGAGTAGCTTTCTGCTTCTTTCCACCACTGGAAAACTGTGGGGTGGAAAGGACACACATCTCATGCCCCTGGGATTCAAGTTCCAGTTTTGCCACTTATCAATAAAGAGACTTCTCACTTCCTTCTCTAAATGTCTTAGTTAAGGATGTCAGATGGAACTTTCCCATATGTATTCATTAGTGCCTCGCTAAATAGAGATATTATCAATATCCTTATTTCAGAGATCTATAAAACAAAGCTATATATAAGAAATTTTAAAACACTTTTTATTTTAAAATTGTGGGGTACAGTACAAATATGCATCGTTCAGGCACACTTGCTGATAAGGGGTGTTCCTCCCCATCCCCAGACAGATATTGACTACCGTTAATCCCACCACCCTTGCCCTCCCTGTCCCCCCGCCCATAGTTTCCCACCACTATCAATCCTTTTCTTATAGTATTACGATAGATGTTCAAGGTCCACTTATGAGTGAGAACATGTGATACTCAGATCTTTGTTTCTGTGAGAGATCACGCAGTATAATAAAAAAAGAAAGTTTTATCTAACCAAATCCACTTGCCTTCTCTACTTACAAGATTTCCTTAGGTGATCTCACCTACTCTTCAATAGCATTGATTGTTCTTTATACCTTGATGGCATCTATACATGAAACTGAGGTCAGCTTGTCCAGCATCCACACAACACATCCTCCCTCCATGCCTTCCTAACAGATTTCTTTTTAAAGTCCATCTTTTCTGCATCATTGCCAACTCCAGATATGGAGTCTAATTTCTCAGCCAATAAGTCCACACATTCCGAGAGTGACTGTGAACACATGACTTGAGTTGGCCGATCAGACTGAAGAGAATGGCTGTAGTGATAACTGGGAGAAGATTTTTGCTCTCTTCTGCTGAATGGGGGACATCTGTGACCCAGATGGTCACTGGTAGCCTTAAGATGAATCTGCAACAATGGAGAGCAAAGAGAGACAGTATAAATTTGGGGTATTTGTTTTATGTCTTTGAACTTCTGGAGCAATCAACCCTAGAATCTGCTCTGCCTCTGGGATTACTGAGTTTCAGGAGATGACAAATGTTATTGTTTGTGACCGTTTGGGTTTTTTTTTTTAATTTTACATAGAGCTGCAAGCTTCTGACCGATATTTTTCAAATTTCTATCTTCAGCTCAGACCTGTTCCCTGAGTTCCAGACTCTCCATATTGAATCTTCCCATCTATGACCTAGACTTCACTTCTCAGCTTTCCTATTTAGAAAATGCCCTGAAAGTGCCGCCTGTACTCATTGTCTCCACTAGCAAATTCATTCTCTTTGCCATCCTCTCCTATCATCTCAAGTGCCCCCCTCCCCTGCCACCAGCCACCACCTCCATCTTGCTACATCTTCTAATGTCCCTGCTCCGCAAGATTCAGTCATCTGGTCATTCTCTCCTTCTTAAAATGCTTTTCTCATCATGCTAGTGGGAACTCATTCTGGTTTTCCTTCTCCTTGTCTTCATTGCTGGCGTTGCCACCTGCTTCATATTGGAATACCCCAGAGTTTACCTCTAGACCTCGTCTCTTCTCTAGCTCCACCCACTCCCAAGGTGACCTTGCTAGGCCCTGGGTCTTCACATATCGTCTACAAAGTTTCCTCCCTGAGGTTCAGACTTTTTTTTTTTTTTTTTTTGAGTCGGAGTCTCACTCCATTGCCCTGGCTGGAGTGCAGCAGCATGCTCACGGCCATGCCTGCATCGACCTGCTGGGCCCAGGCGATCCTTCCGCCTCAGCCTTCCAAGTAGCTGGAACTAAAGGCGTGGGCAACCACGCCCGGCTAATTTTTGATTATTTTTGTTGTAGAGACGCGGGCTCACCAATTTGCCCAGACTGGTCTCGAACCCTTGGGTTCAGGCAATCCACTCGCCTCGGCCTCCCAAAGTGCTGAAATGACAGGCTGAGCCACGAAGCCACTGCCTGCTTATCTCCACCTGAACGCCTTAGGCTTAACATAGCCAAAAGGAGCCGGGCTGGGTGGCTCAGCCTGTAATCCCGCGCCTTTGGGAGGCTGAGGCGAGTGGAT